>NW_025746305.1:0-35000 GCF_021184085.1 Oncorhynchus gorbuscha
GTGCCGTTTCGTGGCTGCTTGTTCGGACTGCGCGCAGACTAAGTCGGGTAACTCTCCTCCTGCCGGTCGTCTCAGACCGCTCCCCATTCCTTCTCGACCATGGTCTCACATCGCCTTAGACTTCATTACCGGTCTGCCTTTGTCTGCGGGGAAGACTGTGAGAGCCGCCAATAAACGCAGGATTAAGAGTCCAAGGTATTGTTGCGGCCAGAGAGTGTGGCTTTCCACTCGCAACCTTCCTCTTACGACAGCTTCTCGTAAGTTGACTCCGCGGTTCATTGGTCCGTTCCGTGTCTCCCAGGTCGTCAATCCTGTCGCTGTGCGACTGCTTCTTCCGCGACATCTTCGTCGCGTCCATCCTGTCTTCCATGTCTCCTGTGTTAAGCCCTTTCTTCGCACCCCCGTTCGTCTTCCCTCCCCCCTCCCGTCCTTGTCGAGCGCACCTATTTACAAGGTACATAAGATCATGGACATGCGTTCTCGGGGCCAGGGTCTCCAATACTTAGTGGATTGGGAGGGTTACGGTCCTGAGGAGAGGAGTTGGGTTCCGTCTCGGGCGTGCTGGACCGTTCACTCATCGATGATTTCCTCCGTTGCCGCCAGGATTCCTCCTCGAGTGCGCCAGGAGGCGCTCGGTGAGTGGGGGGGTACTGTCATGTTTGTCATTTATTATCATGTCTTGTCCCTGTGCTCCCCATTCTATTCGTTTTCCTCTGCTGGTCTTATTTGGTTCTTTCCCTCTTTCTATCCCTCCCTCTCTCGCTCTCTCGCTCTCTCTTCTCTCTATCGTTCCGTTCCTGCTCCCAGCTGTTCCTATTCCCCTAATCATCATTTAGTCTTCCCACACCTGTTCCCGATCCTTTCCCCTGATTAGAGTCCCTATTTATTCCTTTGTGTTCCGTTCCTGTCCCGTCGGTTCCTTGTTTAGTATTCACAATGCTGTGATTGCGTTTCGCCCTGTCCTGTCGTGTTTTTGCTGTGATTGTGTATCGCCCTGTCCTGTCGTGTTTTTTGCCTTCATCAGATGCTGCGTGTGAGCAGGTGTCTCTGTCAACTACGGCCTGCGCTACCCGGCGACCTGCAGTCTGTGGCCGCTTCTCCTGTTATTCCCCTCTACAGACTGAGAGGATTTCTGTTATTCCCTGTTTGGACTTGAATAAACTCTGTTTCTGTTAAGTCGCTTTTGGGTCCTCTTTCACCTGCATGACACTAACTTCAGCTTTCAAACTGCCGTATGCTGGAGTCCCTTCTCCAAACGATTTCTCACTTCGACGAGCTTCAAATGTCCTTTTTTTCCTTTCTTTCATATTTGCCTATCAAAACGTCCGGTTTCACCCACACGGGCCTAGTCGGTCAGCACCATCATTACCTCATACTCATCTTTATTGTAATTTCCTTCAATGTGATCATATATCCCTATAATGGGTAATAAAACTGTCTCCTCTCTGAGCCGCCCCCAGCAGCCATAATGGATCATCTCTCCTCCTAACAGAGCTACGATGCTTCCCTAATGGACCTGGCTAAAGTAGTGCACTCATATAGGGAATAGGGTCCTATAGGGCTCTGGGCTAAAGTAGTGCACTATATAGGGAATAGGGCTCTATAAGGCTCTGGGCTAAAGTAGTGCACTATATATAGGGAATAGGGTTCTATAGGGCTCTGGGCTAAAGTAGTGCACTATATATAGGGAAGAGGGTTCTATAGGAGCTCTGGGCTAAAGTAGTGCACTATATATAGGGAATAGGGCTCTATAAGGCTCTGGGCTAAAGTAGTGCACTATATATAGGGAATAGGGTTCTATAGGGCTCTGGGCTAAAGTAGTGCACTATATATAGGGAAGAGGGTTCTATAGGGCTCTGGTCTAAAGTAGTGCATTATATATAGGGAATAGGGTTCTATAGGGCTCTGGGCTAAAGTAGTGCACTATATATAGGGAATAGGGTTCTACAGGGCTCTGGGCTAAAGTAGTGCACTATATATAGGGAATAGGCTTCTATAGGGCTCTGGGCTAAAGTAGTGCACTCATATAGGGAAGAGGGTTCTATAGGGCTCTGGGCTAAAGTAGTGCACTATATATAGGGAAGAGGGTTCTATGGGGCTCTGGTCTAAAGTAGTGCACTATATATAGGGAATAGGGTTCTATAGGGCTCTGGGCTAAAGTAGTGCACTATATATAGGGAATAGGGTTCTATAGGGCTCTGGTCTAAAGTAGTGCACTATATATAGGGAAGAGGGTTCTATAGGGCTCTGGTCTAAAGTAGTGCACTCATATAGGGAAGAGGGTTCTATAGGGCTCTGGTCTAAAGTAGTGCACTATGTAGGGAATATAGTGACATTTGAGATGCCACCAGGAAGAGTGGCAGCTACATCTAAGTAGCCCACTCTCATCCACCCTCATCCCCCACCGCACGTCGACCTCTAAACCCTACTCAGCATAAACACATCTTCTGCAGGAAATAGCTGTCTGTCATCCTTCTATACCTTAACCATCTCTCTCTCTCTCTCTCTCTCTCTCTCTCTCTCTCTCTCTCTCTCTCTCTCTCTCTCTCTCTCTCTCCTCTCTCTCCTGTCTCCCTGTCTCCCTCTCTCTCTCTCTCTCTCGCTCTCTCTCTCTCTGTCTCTCTCTATCTGTCTCTCTCTCTATCTGTCTCTCTCTCTGTCTCTCTCTCCCTCTGTCTGTCTCTCTCTCTTTTTCTCTCTCTCTTTTCTCTCTCTCTTTTTCTCTCTCTCTCTCTCTCTCTCTCTCCCTCTCTCTCCCTCTGTCTTTCTCTTGCTCTCTCTCTCTCTCTCTCTGTCTCTCTCTCTCTCTCTCTCTCTCTCTCTCTCTGTCTCTCTCTCGCTCTCTCTCTCCCTGTCTCTCTCTCTGTCTCTCTCTCCCTGTCTCTCTCTCTCTGTATCTCTCTCCCTCTGTCTTTCTCTTGCTCTCTCTCTCTGTCTATCTGTCTCTCTCTGTATGTCTCTCTCTCTCTCTTTCATCACTATTCATCTCTCTTGTTTTTAATCTATCTCTCACTGGCTGTCTATTTCCTATTCTCTCTCTCTCTCTCTCTCTCTCTCTCTCTCTCTCTCTCTCTCTCTCTCTCTCTCTCTCTCTCTCTCTCTCTCTCTCTCTCTCTCTCTCTCTCTCTCTCAGCACTCAGCACTCAGCTCTGAGAGAGAAATACATCTGCATTGCTTGTTGTTTTGAGGGTTTTAGGCAGGGTTTCTGTATAGCACATCGTGACATCGGCTGAAGTGAAAAAAAAGTGCTTTATAAATACATTTGATTGAAGACAGAGAGAGAGGCCTCGGGGAGAGGGTTTTGTAGTGTAATGCATTAAAGCTAGGTCTTGTGTTTATTCTGAAGGGCTGCTGGAAGAGCTAGTAGCCACAATACATGATAGAAATTAACTTGCTTTGCACACAGTCACTTCTGTGCTGTACAGTACATCTTAGTCCCCAGCTGCTGATCCACTGACTGACTGGTTTCTGGCTGACTGACTGTGTTCTTTGCTCACTGCTTTGTGATAATAAGGAGTGTACTTGTAAACCTAATAACCCCTGCCTGGGATTGGCATGATTCATCTCAGGGTAGAGAGGGTGGGGTGAGGCAGGAGAGAGGGAGGCAGGGAGGTAGGGAGGCCTCTACCTCTACCTCTCTACCTCTACCTCTCTACCTCTACCTCTCTACATCTACCTCTCTACCTCTTATTAGAATAGATACCTCTCTACCTCTACCTCTCTAACTCTACACATCTACCTCTCTACCTCTTATTAGAATAGATACCTCTCTACCTCTTATTATAATATATACTTCTCTACCTCTCTACCTCTTATTAGAATAGATACCTCTCTACCTCTACCTCTCTACCTCTTATTAGAATAGATACTTCTCTACCTCTTATTAGAATAGATACCTCTCTACCTCTCTACCTCTCTCTACCTCTTATTAGAATAGATACCTATAATATAATAATAATATATGCCATTTAGCAGACGCTTTTATCCAAAGCAACTTACAGTCATGTGTGCATACATTCTACGTATGGGTGGTCCCGGGGATCGAACCCACTACCCTGGCATTACAAGCGCCATGCTCTACCATCTGAGCTACAGAAGGACCTGATTTAGGTTAAACAACATTTTAATTGAACCAGACATTGTAGACTCTTCTGATGACAGTGATGGACAAGAAACAGCCATCAATAGTGTTGTTGTTGTTGTTAAAATCAGTGGAAAATCCAGTTGGAAGCAGAATATGATAGCTAAGGAGATGGAGAAAATGACTGAAGTTTGATTGCAAATATACGGAGAGAGTTTTAAAAGAGAACACAGAAATCTGTTGTATAAAAAACACATGTCTCCGGATAACGTCTTTAAACTAGCGCATCTGTGACAGAGAGGGAGAAGTCTACCAAGCTACATTTATTATAATTTACTACATTGAAAGTTAAAGTGTTAGCAGGCTAGCTCGATGTTAGCTGGCTAGCTCGCTAATGTTAGTTGGCTAGCTCGCTGATGTTAGCTGGCTAGCTCGCTGATGTTAGCTGGCTAGCTCGCTAATGTTAGCTGGCTAGCTCGCTAATGTTAGCTGGCTAGCTCGCTAATGTTAGCTGGCTAGCTCGCTAATGTTAGCTGGCTAGTTCGCTAACTAATGTTCCTTGTGTGATCTGGGTAGTAATATTATTCGTATCTCAGAAAGGCTTTTTTTTGCAGCTTAATGTTAACTAGCTAGTTTTAAAGTTGAAATGAGTTTGGTTAGCTTTAACTACCTACAGACTATTTCCTGGTGGCTATCAGTTTGTATTGCTAGTAGTACGGGTTGGGGTTATTGCCTCATTCAAAACAACAGGGAACTGGGTACTTGTAAATCGTTGACTACCAACTTCAGTGCGTTCAAGACAACAGGGAACTGGGTCCTTGTAAATCGTTGACTACCAACTTCAGTGCGTTAAAGACAACAGGGAACCCTGATTTTTTTTTTAGCTCACTGGGAAAAATCTATTTGAACGGTCATCCAACTGGGAATTTAAATTTTCTGACCTGAAGATCACTGACGTCATGATTTGACCTGGTATTTTTCCAAGATCCCAGTTATCTTGAAAGCAGCATTAGCAATCATTGTTTAGCTAACGAGGAGCTTAACAAAAGACTCCACTTCTCCAGATGATAACAGGAAGTTAGCCAGGTGTGACTGGAGGTGACTACTGGACCCATCAAGTTAGCCAGGTGTGTCTGGAGATGACTACAGGACCCATCAAGTTAGCCAGGTGTGTCTGGAGGTGACTACTGGACCCATCAAGTTAGCCAGGTGTGTCTGGAGGTGACTACAGGACCCATCAAGTTAGCCAGGTGTGTCTGGAGGTGGAGGTGACTACAGGACCCATCAAGTTAGCCAGGTGTGTCTGGAGGTGACTACTGGACCCATCAAGTTAGCCAGGTGTGTCTGGAGGTGACTACTGGACCCATCAAGTTAGCCAGGTGTGTCTGGAGGTGACTACTGGACCCATCAAGTTAGCCAGGTGTGTCTGGAGGTGACTACTGGACCCATCAAGTTAGCCAGGTGTGTCTGGAGGTGACTACTGGACCCATCAAGTTAGCCAGGTGTGTCTGGAGGTGACTACTGGACCCATCAAGTTAGCCAGGTGTGTCTGGAGGTGACTACTGGACCCATCAAGTTAGCCAGGTGTGTCTGGAGGTGACTACTGGACCCATCAAGTTAGCCAGGTGTGTCTGGAGGTGACTACAGGACCCATCAAGTTAGCCAGGTGTGTCTGGAGGTGACTACTGGACCCATCAAGTTAGCCAGGTGTGTCTGGAGGTGACTACTGGACCCATCAAGTTAGCCAGGTGTGTCTGGAGGTGACTACTGGACCCATCAAGTTAGTCAGGTGTGTCTGGAGGTGACTACTGGACCCATCAAGTTAGCCAGGTGTGTCTGGAGGTGGAGGTGACTACTGGACCCATCAAGTTAGCCAGGTGTGTCTGGAGGTGGAGGTGACTACAGGACCCATCAAGTTAGCCAGGTGTGACTGGAGGTGACTACAGGACCCATCAAGTTAGCCAGGTGTGTCTGGAGGTGACTACTGGACCCATCAAGTTAGCCAGGTGTGTCTGGAGGTGACTACAGGACCCATCAAGTTAGCCAGGTGTGTCTGGAGGTGACTACTGGACCCATCAAGTTAGCCAGGTGTGTCTGGAGGTGACTACAGGACCCATCAAGTTAGCCAGGTGTGTCTGGAGGTGACTACTGGACCCATCAAGTTAGCCAGGTGTGTCTGGAGGTGGAGGTGACTACAGAACCCATCAAGTTAGCCAGGTGTGTCTGGAGGTGGAGGTGACTACTGGACCCATCAAGTTAGCCAGGTGTGTCTGGAGGTGACTACTGGACCCATCAAGTTAGCCAGGTGTGTCTGGAGGTGGAGGTGACTACTGGACCCATCAAGTTAGCCAGGTGTGTCTGGAGGTGGAGGTGACTACAGGACCCATCAAGTTAGCCAGGTGTGACTGGAGGTGACTACAGGACCCATCAAGTTAGCCAGGTGTGTCTGGAGGTGACTACTGGACCCATCAAGTTAGCCAGGTGTGTCTGGAGGTGACTACAGGACCCATCAAGTTAGCCAGGTGTGTCTGGAGGTGACTACTGGACCCATCAAGTTAGCCAGGTGTGTCTGGAGGTGACTACAGGACCCATCAAGTTAGCCAGGTGTGTCTGGAGGTGACTACTGGACCCATCAAGTTAGCCAGGTGTGTCTGGAGGTGGAGGTGACTACAGAACCCATCAAGTTAGCCAGGTGTGTCTGGAGGTGGAGGTGACTACTGGACCCATCAAGTTAGCCAGGTGTGTCTGGAGGTGACTACTGGACCCATCAAGTTAGCCAGGTGTATCTGGAGGGGACTACTGGACCCATCAAGTTAGCCAGGTGTGTCTGGAAGTGACTACAGAACCCATCAAGTTAGCCAGGTGTGTCTGGAGGTGGAGGTGACTACTGGACCCATCAAGTTAGCCAGGTGTGTCTGGAGGTGACTACTGGACCCATCAAGTTAGCCAGGTGTGTCTGGAGGTGACTACTGGACCCATCAAGTTAGACAGGTGTGTCTGGAGGTGACTACTGGACCCATCACGTTAGCCAGGTGTGTCTGGAGAGGACTACTGGACCCATCAAGTTAGCCAGGTGTGTCTGGAGGTGACTACTGGACCCATCAAGTTAGCCAGGTGTGTCTGGAGGTGACTACTGCACCCATCAAGTTAGCCAGGTGTGTCTGGAGGTGACTACTGGACCCATCAAGTTAGCCAGGTGTGTCTGGAGGTGACTACTGGACCCATCAAGTTAGCCAGGTGTGTCTGGAGGTGACTACTGGACCCATCAAGTTAGCCAGGTGTGTCTGGAGGTGACTACTGGACCCATCAAGTTAGCCAGGTGTGTCTGGAGGTGACTACTGGACCCATCAAGTTAGCCAGGTGTGTCTGGAGGTGACTACTGGACCCATCAAGTTAGCCAGGTGTGTCTGGAGGTGACTACTGGACCCATCAAGTTAGCCAGGTGTGTCTGGAGGTGACTACTGGACCCATCAAGTTAGTCAGGTGTGTCTGGAGGTGACTACTGGACCCATCAAGTTAGCCAGGTGTGTCTGGAGGTGGAGGTGACTACTGGACCCATCAAGTTAGCCAGGTGTGTCTGGAGGTGACTACAGGACCCATCAAGTTAGCCAGGTGTGTCTGGAGGTGACTACTGGACCCATCAAGTTAGCCAGGTGTGTCTGGAGGTGACTACTGGACCCATCAAGTTAGCCAGGTGTGTCTGGAGGTGACTACTGGACCCATCAAGTTAGTCAGGTGTGTCTGGAGGTGACTACTGGACCCATCAAGTTAGCCAGGTGTGTCTGGAGGTGGAGGTGACTACTGGACCCATCAAGTTAGCCAGGTGTGTCTGGAGGTGGAGGTGACTACAGGACCCATCAAGTTAGCCAGGTGTGTCTGGAGTTGACTACAGGACCCATCAAGTTAGCCAGGTGTGTCTGGAGGTGACTACTGGACCCATCAAGTTAGCCAGGTGTGTCTGGAGGTGACTACAGGACCCATCAAGTTAGCCAGGTGTGTCTGGAGGTGACTACTGGACCCATCAAGTTAGCCAGGTGTGTCTGGAGGTGACTACTGGACCCATCAAGTTAGCCAGGTGTGTCTGGAGGTGACTACTGGACCCATCAAGTTAGCCAGGTGTGTCTGGAGGTGGAGGTGACTACAGAACCCATCAACTTAGCCAGGTGTGTCTGGAGGTGGAGGTGACTACTGGACCCATCAAGTTAGCCAGGTGTGTCTGGAGGTGACTACTGGACCCATCAAGTTAGCCAGGTGTGTCTGGAGGTGGAGGTGACTACTGGACCCATCAAGTTAGCCAGGTGTGTCTGGAGGTGACTACTGGACCCATCAAGTTAGCCAGGTGTGTCTGGAGGTGACTACTGGACCCATCAAGTTAGTCAGGTGTGTCTGGAGGTGACTACTGGACCCATCACGTTAGCCAGGTGTGTCTGGAGAGGACTACTGGACCCATCAAGTTAGCCAGGTGTGTCTGGAGGTGACTACTGGACCCATCAAGTTAGCCAGGTGTGTCTGGAGGTGACTACTGCACCCATCAAGTTAGCCAGGTGTGTCTGGAGGTGACTACTGGACCCATCAAGTTAGCCAGGTGTGTCTGGAGGTGACTACTGGACCCATCAAGTTAGCCAGGTGTGTCTGGAGGTGACTACTGGACCCATCAAGTTAGCCAGGTGTGTCTGGAGGTGACTACTGGACCCATCAAGTTAGCCAGGTGTGTCTGGAGGTGACTACTGGACCCATCAAGTTAGCCAGGTGTGTCTGGAGGTGACTACTGGACCCATCAAGTTAGCCAGGTGTGTCTGGAGGTGACTACTGGACCCATCAAGTTAGCCAGGTGTGTCTGGAGGTGACTACTGGACCCATCAAGTTAGTCAGGTGTGTCTGGAGGTGACTACTGGACCCATCAAGTTAGCCAGGTGTGTCTGGAGGTGGAGGTGACTACTGGACCCATCAAGTTAGCCAGGTGTGTCTGGAGGTGACTACAGGACCCATCAAGTTAGCCAGGTGTGTCTGGAGGTGACTACTGGACCCATCAAGTTAGCCAGGTGTGTCTGGAGGTGACTACTGGACCCATCAAGTTAGCCAGGTGTGTCTGGAGGTGACTACTGGACCCATCAAGTTAGTCAGGTGTGTCTGGAGGTGACTACTGGACCCATCAAGTTAGCCAGGTGTGTCTGGAGGTGGAGGTGACTACTGGACCCATCAAGTTAGCCAGGTGTGTCTGGAGGTGGAGGTGACTACAGGACCCATCAAGTTAGCCAGGTGTGTCTGGAGGTGACTACAGGACCCATCAAGTTAGCCAGGTGTGTCTGGAGGTGACTACTGGACCCATCAAGTTAGCCAGGTGTGTCTGGAGGTGACTGGACCCATCAAGTTAGCCAGGTGTGTCTGGAGGTGACTACTGGACCCATCAAGTTAGCCAGGTGTGTCTGGAGGTGGAGGTGACTACAGAACCCATCAACTTAGCCAGGTGTGTCTGGAGGTGGAGGTGACTACTGGACCCATCAAGTTAGCCAGGTGTGTCTGGAGGTGACTACTGGACCCATCAAGTTAGCCAGGTGTATCTGGAGGGGACTACTGGACCCATCAAGTTAGCCAGGTGTGTCTGGAGGTGACTACAGAACCCATCAAGTTAGCCAGGTGTGTCTGGAGGTGGAGGTGACTACTGGACCCATCAAGTTAGCCAGGTGTGTCTGGAGGTGACTACTGGACCCATCAAGTTAGCCAGGTGTGTCTGGAGGTGACTACTGGACCCATCACGTTAGCCAGGTGTGTCTGGAGAGGACTACTGGACCCATCAAGTTAGCCAGGTGTGTCTGGAGGTGACTACTGGACCCATCAAGTTAGCCAGGTGTGTCTGGAGGTGACTACTGCACCCATCAAGTTAGCCAGGTGTGTCTGGAGGTGACTACTGGACCCATCAAGTTAGCCAGGTGTGTCTGGAGGTGACTACTGGACCCATCAAGTTAGCCAGGTGTGTCTGGAGGTGACTACCTGACCCATCAAGTTAGCCAGGTGTGTCTGGAGGTGACTACTGGACCCATCAAGTTAGCCAGGTGTGTCTGGAGGTGACTACTGGACCCATCAAGTTAGCCAGGTGGGTAAGAATCAGCTAGTCATTATTTCATATTTATACAACATTTATCTGGACACTGTTTCATGTTCTGATTTTGCTACTATATGGAGACCATTTCACTTTAACGTTTATATATCCCGTTTTCTGTGCAACAAATAAACATAGATTTGTATTTGATATTATCAGGGATGAAGGTAAGACTCAGATACAGGTTCAGGGTCAGGGGCAGGCAGAGTGGTCAGGGGCAGGCAGAGTGGTCAGGAAGAGTGGTCAGGGGCAGGCAGAGTGGTCAGGGGCAGGCAGAGTGGTCAGGGGCAGGCAGAGTGGTCAGGCAGGCTCAGGGTCAGGGGCAGTCAGAGTTGTCAGGCAGGCTAAGGGTCAGGGGCAGGCAGAGTGGTCAGGCAGGCTAAGGGTCAGGGGCAGGCAGAGTGGTCAGGCAGGCTCAGGGTCAGGGGCAGGCAGAGTGGTCAGGGGCAGGCAGAGTGGTCAGGGGCAGGCAGTGGTCAGGGACAGGCAGAGTGGTCAGGGGCAGGCAGAGTGGTCAGGCAGGCTCAGGGTCAGGGGCAGGCAGAGTGGTCAGGGGCAGGCAAAGTGGTCAGGGACAGGCAGAGTGGTCAGGGGCAGGCAGAGTGGTCAGGGGCAGGCAGAGTGGTCAGGGGCAGGCAGAGGGGTCAGGGGCAGGCAGAGGGTCAGGCAGAGTGGTCAGGGGCAGGCAGAGTGGTCAGGGACAGGCAGAGTGGTCAGGGGCAGGCAGAGTGGTCAGGGGCAGGCAGAGGGGTCAGGGGCAGGCAGAGGGTCAGGCAGAGTGGTCAGGGGCAGGCAGAGTGGTCAGGGACAGGCAGAGTGGTCTGGGGCAGGCAGAGTGGTCAGAGGCAGGCAGAGTGGTCAGGCAGAGTGGTCAGGGGCAGGCAGAGTGGTCAGGCAGAGTGGTCAGGGGCAGGGGGAAAAAAACAGGAGCTGAGAGGACAAACACTGGTAAGCTTGAACAAACAAGACGACCTGGCAACAGACAAACAGAGAACACAGGTATAAATACACAGGGGATAATGGGGAAGATGGACGACTCCTGGAGGGATGGAGACAATCACAACGACAGGTGAAACAGATCAGGGAGTGACAGATATAGTGTGTGTTTACAAGGGATGGTAATGTGAAGAACAACAAGACAGATTAGAATATACCGTAGGCCAAGGACTAGATAACGTGTATTGTTTGCTACTACTTTCACCACTTTTAGTCTTGAAATCTTTGGTTGTTTTACTACACTACCTTACTGACTCTGTTCAACACGTAGCCTCACATGCGAATCCTTAAACAGATGGGTGGGGCTAAGGCTTAAGAGGTGTGAACAATGCTGAATGGCTGTCGACAAAAGATGAGCTCTACTGTAGATGTGCCAAAACATTCAAGGGCCATTTTCTCAAAAGTGGGGTTACAAGTTTATCATCTATCAAAGCAGAATTACCATTGTTTCTCAAATGTAGTGTATGATATACCATTTTGTAACTCTGAGTCTCTAATGTAAAAAAAAATAATAATAATTTAAAAAACAAACACAATTTCAAATGCTGCTACATATATACTTGTATGATATACCATTTTGAGTCTCTAATGTAAAAAAATAAAAAAAATATTTAAAAACAAAACACAATTTCAAATGCTGCTACATAAGACAGAATCGACCGAAATAAAATACCTTACCTGGTTATAACTACAGGTAATAGACTACATCGCCATGGAAATAAAATGCCGTAATTCCACCTTTCTAAAGCACGGCTGGACATCCCATAATCCACTAGGGGTTTCTTCAACTGTGGGTTGGGAGCCAAGAATGGCCCTGGCCGTGTGAGATTTGGGTTGTGAGTTTAGATGAGTAACTCTATAATCACACAGTATTTTATCTTCATTTGGAAGACCGTTTGGATAATGGAAGGACGGAGAATGTTCGAATTTAGGTCTACAGACGAAAAAAAAAGTTTAACAACACTTGAATAAAAACAAAAATTGTCCTGAACAATAACAGATGAATACTATATTAATATATTAATATCCTCTCTCTCTCTCTCTATGCATGTTCACTGTTTAACGCTGATAACAGTCCTAACTTAAATTATTTTTTGGTACTCAATTTATAGAACTGCGTGTTACGGCTATAAATAAATATTCCCTTTTTTGTAATTATGGGATTGATTGTTGCTTGGTTGCCAAACAACAATGTACTATTAGAGAAAGGAAATAAATGATGTTCCTGACGTGATTAAGTCCCTTAACAATTTGGAGAACCATCTGGGGCCCGTCGTCCCTAAACCTGGATGATGAGATACGAATCCTGATGGGAACCTCTGCTCTTAAACGCTTGATTTAGAGAATGTTTATGCCGTGGCTGGCTCCCCAAAGGACATTTCAACTCGTCTATTGTGTCCCAAATGGCACCCTATTCTTTATACTGTATAAGTGCACTGCTTTTGACCAGGGGGCCCATATAGCATTGGGCACAACAAAGAGAAAAGGGTTTCGTTTGGGACAGCAAAACCTCTTCTTCTTGTTCTTTCTCTGCTCCTCTTCCTCCTCCTCCTCCTCCTCCTCCTCCTCCTCCTCTCTCTCTCTCTCTCTCTCTCTCTCTCCTCCTCCACCTCCTCCTCCTCCTCCACCTCCACCTCCACCTCCACCTCCACCTCCTCCTCTCTCCTCTCTCCTCCTCCTCCTCCTCCTCCTCCCTGAGGGAGAAGCCATAGATTTAGTGACATCCCTGGGTTTTATCAAAGGGTTTATCCAACATTTATGTACTCCTGTCAAGCCTGGGACTCTGAGGAAACAGCAGCCATCCTTCCTGAAGGAGCTTTATCAAAGTTAGGCATCAGGTCTCTACGCTACAGACGATAAGACGGATTCAGAGGGGAGGAAGACGTCGAACGGGCTGATGGAGCCGCTTCTTTAACACAAAGATATCTGTCTACATCTGTCTTCCTCTAAAAAATACAAATAAAAAACATGAGGGGCAGAGTACATTTCTTCAAAAATGTGGTGGATTTGACTTGATGCTTCTTGTGTAGTTATGGACACAAGTTGCCTCAAATGGGGTTTAAACTCTATAGTGTTTTAAAAAAGGGGTTTTACTCAATAGTTAAACTACATTCAGCACCACATTACGAGTATATACCTGCCATTATACCTGTATACACACTATTATTCACCTGTCAATGAGGTTTATCCTGTATTACCACACTCTCCAACCGTTCTCTCCTCTCCTCTCCTCTCTCTCTCTCCTCTCCTCTCCCTCTCTCTCCTCTCTCCTCTCCTCTCTCTCCTCTCTCTCTCTCCTCCCTCTCCTCTCCTCTCCTCTCCTCTCCTCTCCTCTCCTCTCCTCTCATTTAAGACATTTACATTTACATTTAAGTCATTTAGCAGACGCTCTTATCCAGAGCGACTTACAAATTGGTGCATTCACCTTATGACATCCAGTGGAACAGTCACTTTACAATAGTGCATCTAAATCTTAAAGGGGGGGGGTGAGAAGGATTACTTTATCCTACTTTATCTCCTCTCCTCTCCCTTTTCTCTCCTCTCCTCTCCCTTTCTCTCCTCTCCTCTCCTCTCCCTTTTCTCTCCTCTCCTCTCCCTTTTCTCTCCTCTCCTCTCCCTTTTCTCTCCTCTCCTCTCCCTTTTCTCTCCTCTCCTCTCCCTTTTCTCTCCTCTCCTCTCCTCTCCACTTCTCTTTTATGTCCATTCCTCCCGCTTGTCTCTTCTCTCCTCCAGTTGTCAGCTAGCTATCGCTGTTATCCCAACAGTACAGTTATACCACAAGATGTGAACATCTCTCCCTGGCCTTCCAACACATGGTCCTGTCCCCTCCCCTTTACCAGACCTAGCAGGACTGTTTCAACAGGCCCCATGGTATTTCACATGGTCCTGTCCGCTCCCCTTTACCAGACCTAGCAGGACTGTTTCAACAGGCCCCATGGTATTTCACATGGTCCTGTCCGCTCCCCTTTACCAGACCTAGCAGGACTGTTTCAATAGGCCCCGTGGTATTTCACATGGTCCTGTCCCCTCCCCTTTACCAGACCTAGCAGGACTGTTTCAACAGGCCCCATGGTATTTCACATGGCCCTATTAAATCCATTATTTATCATCTCTCCTTAAAAAGCAACGCTGACACTCTGATTACCATCACTTACATGATGAGAGCAGCTTTTTTTTTTTATTCAGAGAGTTGTTCATTTTTTACATGAGCACACACCTTCCTCTCTCCATCCCTTCGCTCTCGCTCTCCTTCACTCCAACATTCTTTCTCTTAACCTACGTTCAATAATTGACATGCAAGTGCTTAGTCTTTTTCCCAGGGGTTTCCACGGTTACAGTAGACTCTGTTGACCTCAAAACCCCATAGTGACAATCATTCTATTGGATTAGAAGCTTCTACTTTTTTATGTTTTTTGTTGTTGTTGAAAGAATGTTATCAACTAACATTCTAGCATTCTAACATTCTAGCAGTATAACATTCTAACATTCTAGCGTTCTAACATTCTAGCATTCTAACATTCTAGCATTCTAACATTCTAACATTCTAACATTCTAGCATTCTAGCAGTCTAACATTCTAACATTCTAACATTCTAGCGTTCTAACATTCTAGCGTTCTAACATTCTAACATTCTAACATTCTAGCGTTCTAACATTCTAGCATTCTAACATTCTAGCATTCCAACATTCTAGCATTCTAACATTCTAACATTCTAACATTCTAACATTCTAACATTCTAGCGTTCTAGCGTTCTAACATTCTAACATTCTAGCATTCTAGCGTTCTAACATTCTAGCATTCTAGCATTCTAACATTCTAGCATTCTAACATTCTAGCATTCTAACATTCTAACATTCCAGCATTCTAACATTCTAACATTCTAACATTCTAGCATTCCTTTCACTCACATCACTGTCTGGTCCAATGTGGGGGGATCTTTCTCTTTCAATATGGCCTGACGATATTGGGGAGGATGAGCAGAGCATTGCACCACTGTTTAAACGAATCACAGTCAGGAATGCTGGATGCGTAGTGGTGTGACCTCCTCATAGAAGGGCGTCCAATTAAAAATAGTCTTTGTCCCGTTCAATTAAAGTAGTCAATCAGAGCTCAGACAAAACAGTCCAGGGATGGATCTCAAATGACACCCTGTTTCTTCGTTAGTGCACTTCTGTTGACCGGAGCCTCATGTGGCCTGGTCAAATGTAGTGCACTATAAAGGGAATAGGGTGGCATTTGGGACGCATTCAAAACAGAATGGATTTTCCCTGCTGGTGCCTTGGTTCTGTCTGATGTCATTGATTGTGGGAGACTCAGCCTACCAGCACCACCTTGATCTCCGTATCCCAGCAACCCTCTCTGTCTCTCTCTGGTTCCTGTCTGCTTCAGAACCAAATTATAGTTCTGTAGTCCACCTGGCTTGAGGTGGTTAAATTGGTCACAGACAGACAGACAGACAGACAGACAGACAGACAGACAGACAGACAGACAGACAGACAGACAGACAGACAGACAGACAGACAGACAGACAGACAGACAGACAGACAGACAGACAGACAGACAGACAGACAGACAGACAATAGTACTGTAGTCCTGGGCTGAGGTGGTTAAATTGGTCACAGACAGACAGACAGACAGACAGACAGACAGACAGACAGACAGACAGACAGACAGACAGACAGACAGACAGACAGACAGACAGACAGACAGACAGACAGACAGACAGACAGACAGACAATAGTACTGTAGTCCTGGGCTGAGGTGGTTGAATTGGTCACAGACAGACAGACAGACAGACAGACAGACAGACAGACAGACAGACAGACAGACAGACAGACAGACAGACAGACAGACAGACAGACAGACAGACAGACAGACAGACAGACAGACAGACAGACAGACAGACAGACAGACAGACAGACAGACAGACAGACAGACAGACAGACAATAGTACTGTAGTCCTGGGCTGAGGTGGTTAAATTGGTCACAGACAGACAGACAGACAGACAGACAGACAGACAGACAGACAGACAGACAGACAGACAGACAGACAGACAGACAGACAGACAGACAGACAGACAGACAGACAGACAGACAGACAGACAGACAGACAGACAATAGTACTGTAGTCCTGGGCTGAGGTGGTTGAATTGGTCACAGACAGACAGACAGACAGACAGACAGACAGACAGACAGACAGACAGACAGACAGACAGACAGACAGACAGACAGACAGACAGACAGACAGACAGACAGACAGACAGACAGACAGACAGACAGACAATAGTACTGTAGTCCTGGGCTGAGGTGGTTGAATTGGTCACAGACAGACAGACAGACAGACAGACAGACAGACAGACAGACAGACAGACAGACAGACAGACAGACAGACAGACAGACAGACAGACAGACAGACAGACAGACAGACAGACAATAGTACTGTAGTCCTGGGCTGAGGTGGTTGAATTGGTCACAGACAGACAGACAGACAGACAGACAGACAGACAGACAGACAGACAGACAGACAGACAGACAGACAGACAGACAGACAGACAGACAGACAGACAGACAGACAGACAGACAGACAGACAGACAATAGTACTGTAGTCCTGGGCTGAGGTGGTTGAATTGGTCACAGACAGACAGACAGACAGACAGACAGACAGACAGACAGACAGACAGACAGACAGACAGACAGACAGACAGACAGACAGACAGACAGACAGACAGACAGACAGACAGACAAAAACGATTCCCATAAAGTATTTCTCTCAGTCAGACCATTTAAAGGTGCGTTATGAAGGTTTTTTATAATTTCAGCCATTAGTTTTTAAAGTAGCTTTAACGAGACAAAACAGGACTCTGAAAATTGGGCCCTGAAAATTGTGTTCATATGATATGTTACGTCCTGCTAAACAGACACAAAATTGCAATTCGTACAGCATGTTATGAATTTGTAAGTTCTTAATGTTACGCTGAAGGATTCCTTCCAATGGATGAGCAGAGTCGAGCCCAGAGCTGCCTCAGACTCAGACAACACAACACATCTAGCCTTAAAGACAGTGAGATATGCCAGGGGACAGGTGAGTAGAGGGGACTGGAGACACCAGGTGACAGGTGAGTAGAGGGGACTGGAGACACCAGGTGACAGGTGAGTAGAGGGGACAGGTGAGTAGAGGGGACTGGAGACACCAGGTGACAGGTGAGTAGAGGGGACAGGTGAGTAGAGGGGACAGGTGAGTAGAGGTGAGTAGAGGGGACTGGAGACACCCGGTGACAGGTCAGTAGAGGGGACTGGAGACACCAGGTGACAGGTGAGTAGAGGGGACTGGAGACACCAGGTGACAGGTGAGTAGAGGGGACTGGAGACACCAGGTGACAGGTGAGTAGAGGGGACTGGAGACACCAGGTGACAGGTGAGTAGATGGGACAGGTGAGTAGAGAGGACAGGTGAGTAGAGGGGACTGGAGACACCAGGTGACAGGTGAGTAGAGGGGACAGGTGAGTAGAGGGGACAGGTGAGTAGAGGTGAGTAGAGGGTAATGGAGACGCCAGGTGACAGGTGAGTAGAGTCGAGCCCAGAGCTGCCTCATACACAGACAACACAACACAGCTAGCCTTAAAGACAGTGAGATATGCCAGGGGACAGGTGGGTAGAAGGGACTGGAGACACCAGGTGACAGGTGAGTAGAGGGGACAGGTGAGTAGAGGGGACAGACAGACTGAAGTGAGGTTCAAGGGGCAGCGGGGAGAGGAAGGAGCGGAGGGCAGTAAGCTGACACACAGATGTCAGAACCATCTCTCTACGACACGAAGGGGCCCATCTCTACAACACTAAGGGGCCCATCTCTCTACAACACTAAGGGGCCCATCTCTCTGTGACACTAAGGGGTCCATCTCTCTACAACACGAAGGGGCCCATCTCTCTACGACACTAAGGGGCCCATCTCTCTACAACACTAAGGGGCCCATCTCTCTACAACACTAAGGGGCCCATCTCTCTACGACACTAAGGGGCCCATCTCTCTACGACACTAAGGGGCCCATCTCTCTACGACACTAAGGGGCCCATCTCTCTACGACACTAAGGGGCCCATCTCTCTACGACACTAAGGGGTCCATCTCTCTACGACACTAGGGGTCCATCTCTCTACAACACTAAGGGGCCCATCTCTCTACGACACGAAGGGGCCCATCTCTCTACGACACGAAGGGGCCCATCTCTCTACGACACGAAGGGGCCCATCTCTCTACGACACGAAGGGGCCCATCTCTCTACGACACTAAGGGGCCCATCTCTCTACGACACTAAGGGGCCCATCTCTCTACGACACTAAGGGGCCCATCTCTCTAGAACACTAAGGGGCCCATCTCTCTGTGACACTAAGGGGCCCATCTCTCTGTGACACTAAGGGGTCCATCTCTCTACAACACGAAGGGGCCCATCTCTCTACGACACTAAGGGGCCCATCTCTCTACAACACTAAGGGGCCCATCTCTCTACAACACTAAGGGGCCCATCTCTCTACGACACTAAGGGGCCCATCTCTCTACGACACTAAGGGGCCCATCTCTCTACGACACTAAGGGGCCCATCTCTCTACGACACTAAGGGGCCCATCTCTCTATGACACTAAGGGGTCCATCTCTCTACAACACGAAGGGGCCCATCTCTCTACGACACGAAGGGGCCCATCTCTCTACGACACGAAGGGGCCCATCTCTCTATGACACGAAGGGGCCCATCTCTCTACGACACGAAGGGGCCCATCTCTCTACGACACTAAGGGGCCCATCTCTCTACAACACTAAGGGGCCCATCTCTCTAGAACACTAAGGGGCCCATCTCTCTAGGACACTAAGGGGCCCATCTCTCTACGACACGTAGGGGCCCATCTCTCTACAACACTAAGGGGCCCATCTCTCTACAACACTAAGGGGCCCATCTCTCTACGACACTAAGGGGCCCATCTCTCTACAACACTAAGGGGCCCATCTCTCTACAACACTAAGGGGCCCATCTCTCTACAACACGAAGGGGCCCATCTCTCTACAACACGAAGGGGCCCATCTCTCTACAACACTAAGGGGTCCATCTCTCTACAACACTAAGGGGCCCATCTCTCTACAACACTAAGGGGCCCATCTCTCTATGACACTAAGGGGCCCATCTCTCTACAACACTAAGGGGCCCATCTCTCTACAACACTAAGGGGCCCATCTCTCTACAACACGAAGGGGCCCATCTCTCTACAACACTAAGGGGCCCATCTCTCTACATCACTAAGGGGCCCATCTCTCTACAACACGAAGGGGCCCATCTCTCTACAACACTAAGGGGCCCATCTCTCTACATCACTAAGGGGCCCATCTCTCTACAACACTAAGGGGCCCATCTCTCTACAACACTAAGGGGCCCATCTCTCTACAACACTCACCTGAGTTCATCACTCACCTGAGTTACCTTCTATACCTTCACTACTCTCATCACTCACCTGAGTTACCTTCCATACCTTCACTACTCTCATCACTCACCTGAGTTACCTTCCATACCTTCACTACTCTCATCACTCACCTGAGTTACCTTCCATACCTTCACTACTCTCATCACTCACCTGAGTTACCTTCCATACCTTCACTACTCTCAAACCAGACAGAGAAAGAATAACATCTAGCCTAAGATAATCCTCTATACCTTCACTACTCTCATCACTCACCTGAGTTACCTTCCATACCTTCACTACTCTCATCACTCACCTGAGTTACCTTCCATACCTTCACTACTCTCATCACTCACCTGAGTCACCTTCTATACCTTCACTACTCTCATCACTCACCTGAGTTACCTTCCATACCTTCACTACTCTCAAACCAGACAGAGAAAGAATAACATCTAGCCTAAGATAATCCTCTATACCTTCACTACTCTCATCACTCACCTGAGTTACCTTCCATACCTTCACTACTCTCATCACTCACCTGAGTCACCTTCTATAGCTTCACTACTCTCATCACTCACCTGAGTTACCTTCCATACCTTCACTACAATCATCACTCACCTGAGTTACCTTCCATACCTTCACTACTCTCATCACTCACCTGAGTTACCTTCCATACCTTCACTACTCTCATCACTCACCTGAGTTACCTTCTATACCTTCACTACTCTCATCACTCACCTGAGTTACCTTCCATACCTTCACGATCCTCATCACTCACCTGAGTCACCTTCTATACCTTCACTACTCTCATCACTCACCTGAGTTACCTTCCATACCTTCACGATCCTCATCACGCACCTGAGTTACCTTCTATACCTTCACTACTCTCATCACTCACCTGAGTTACCGTCCATACCTTCACTACTCTCAAACCAGACAGAGAAAGAATAACATCTAGCCTGGCAGTTGTTGATTTTGAAAATAAGTTTCCCAGACCAGGCGGCACAGACAGTAGGGTTGGGGATTCTTAGTAAAACCAAGATCTGTGAATTCAAAAGTTTATTCAATTTATTTATTTGACAGGATGCCAATTCAAATATGTGTTTGAATGTGGGGAAAACAAAACATTAACTCACATTTTTTTTGTAGGAGGAATTCATTGAATGAATTTCATCTTTCAACATTTCTGTCTGTTTGAATGTTTCTCATGCTGCAACTTTTCCTCACTAATCTCTTGAAAAGGGAATTTATTCAACTGAAGTCCACTTTAGTTTAAATGCAGCACAATAGTTAACAGTGTGGATTGAATAGTCCACCATGTTTCTGGTCTTCTGTGAATAGCTGTGTGTTTCGTTAGGGCGTCAGGAACAGAGTGGATGGGAGCAGAGCAGAGAATAGCATCCAGAGCTTGGACTCGGACGCACCGAGAAGGCATCAGGCGTGAAGAGAATAGCATCCAGAGCTTGGACTCGGACGCACCGAGAAGGCATCAGGCGTGAAGAGAATAGCATCCAGAGCTTGGACTCGGACGCACCAAGAAGGCATCAGGCGTGAAGAGAATAGCATCCAGAGCTTGGACTCGGACGCACCGAGAAGGCATCAGGCGTGAAGAGAATAGCATCCAGAGCTTGGACTCGGACGCACCGAGAAGGCATCAGGCGTGAAGAGAATAGCATCCAGAGCTTGGACTCGGACGCACCGAGAAGGCATCAGGCGTGAAGAGAATAGCATCCAGAGCTTGGACTCGGACGCACCGAGAAGGCATCAGGCGTGAAGAGAATAGCATCCAGAGCTTGGACTCGGACGCACCGAGAAGACATCAGGCGTGAAGAGAATAGCATCCAGAGCTTGGACTCGGACGCACTGAGAAGGCATCAGGCGTGAAGAGAATAGCATCCAGAGCTTGGACTCGGACGCACCGAGAAGGCATCAGGCGTGAAGAGAATAGCATCCAGAGCTTGGACTCGGACGCACCGAGAAGACATCAGGCGTGAAGAGAATAGCATCCAGAGCGTGGACTCGGACGCACCGAGAAGGCATCAGGCGTGAAGAGAATAGCATCCAGAGCTTGGACTCGGACGCACCGAGAAGGCATCAGGCGTGAAGAGAATAGCATCCAGAGCTTGGACTCGGACGCACCAAGAAGGCATCAGGCGTGAAGAGAATAGCATCCAGAGCGTGGCACCGAGAAGGCATCAGGCGTGAAGAGAATAGCATCCAGAGCTTGGACTCGGACGCACCGAGAAGGCATCAGGCGTGAAGAGAATAGCATCCAGAGCTTGGACTCGGACGCACCGAGAAGGCATCAGGCGTGAAGAGAATAGCATCCAGAGCGTGGACTCGGACGCACCGAGAAGACATCAGGCGTGAAGAGAATAATTCCCTGCCTGTTCATGTCGTGGCAGTGCGGCACAGCTTCACAAACAGCTTAGAGATCTGCCCTGCGTGCTCTCAGCCCTCTCACTGCTTTCCCATTGGCTGAACGGTCGGCATACATATTTTCCCTCATTTACGTTTTTTTTCCATGGTTTTCACAATTGCAAACATTGAGTCGTACAAGGTATTACAAAAGATCCTCTCAGGGACCTAAATAACACCTGCTTTCCTGCCTGCCTGGCTGTCTGCCCGCCTGTCTGTATGGCTTCATGCATATTGACTAGAGACTCCTTTTTGAATAATTATTTCACATTGCTGAAGAGCTGCCTGTCTGTCTGAAGAGCTGACTGCACGATTCCTCACCATCTACAAGAGGATTCTAATGGAGAGAGAGAGAGAGAGAGAGAGAGAGAGAGAGAGAGAGAGAGAGAGAGAGAGAGAGAGAGAGAGAGAGAGAGAGATGCATGAGTTGACTCATAACCTGCGGTCCCCACGGTTATATCTACAGGGCAGGTGAGTTTAGGGTCATGATGTAACCTTGTACGTGTCAAATAACATTCAGCCAATCGCAAAAATGCTTTTGGGATCCTGCAGAATAACATCAATCCATTGAGTCAAAATTATCCACTGATTCACAAAGGACAAATTCTGAGTTGAATTCAATAAGAGAAACACAACATGAATGTTTAGAGAAGAGACCAGAGGAAACAACATGAATGTTTAGAGAAGAGACAGTAGGAAACACAACATGAATGTTTAGAGAAGAGACAGTAGGAAACACAACATGAATGTTTAGAGAAGAGACAGTAGGAAACACAACATGAATGTTTAGAGAAGAGACAGTAGGAAACACAACATGAATGTTTAGACAAGAGACAGTAGGAAACACAACATGAATGTTTAGAGAAGAGACCAGAGGAAACACAACATGAATGTTTAGAGAAGAGACAGTAGGAAACACAACATGAATGTTTAGAGAAGAGACCAGAGGAAACACAACATGAATGTTTAGAGAAGAGACCAGAGGAAACACAACATGAATGTTTAGAGAAGAGACCAGAGGAAACACAACATGAATGTTTAGAGAAGAGACCAGAGGAAACACAACATGAATGTTTAGAGAAGAGACAGTAGGAAACACAACATGAATGTTTAGAGAAGAGACAGTAGGAAACACAACATGAATGTTTAGAGAAGAGACAGTAGGAAACACAACATGAATGTTTAGAGAAGAGACAGTAGGAAACACAACATGAATGTTTAGAGAGGAGACCAGAGGAAACACAACATTAATGTTTAGAGAAGAGACAGTAGGAAACACAACATGAATGTTTGGGAAATAATTAGTTATTCAGACTATAGACTCCTAACAAACAGACTATAGACTCCTAACCAACAGACTATAGACTCCTAACCAACAGACTATAGACTCCTAACCAACAGACTATAGACTCCTAACCAACAGACTATAGACTCCTAACCAACAGACTATAGACTTGTCACGTCCTGACCTTAGAGATCCTTTTAATGTCTCTATTTTGGTTTGGTCAGGGCGTGAGTTGGTGTGGGCATTCTATGTTTTTGTGTTCTATGTTTTCTATTTCTATGTGTTTGGCCTGGTGTGGTTCTCAATCAGAGGCAGCTGTCTATCGTTGTCTCTGATTGAGAACCATACATAGGTGGCCCTTTTCCCACCTGTGTCTTGTGGGTAGTTGTTTTCTGTTTTGTGTGTTTCTGCACCTGACAGGACTGTTTTGTTTTCTTTTTTCGTTCATTATCATTTTAAAATGTTGGTTTTGTGTTTTGGTCCACACCTTCTTCATACGGTCCTGTAGCTCAGTTGGTAGAGCATGGTGCTTGTAACGCCACGGTAGTGGGTTCGATCCCGGGACCACCCATACGCAGAATGTATGCACACATGACTGTAAGTCGCTTTGGATAAAAGCGTCTGCTAAATGGCATATATTATTTTTATTATTATTATACGACGTTACACATACCGAAAAACGGGTGAAACAAAAATCCTGCTTCCCCTCGTCATAGAAACCGTTCTGATGTCTGACTGTTGTCTTTTATGTATTAGTGGGTTAGGGTCGGTTGTGGGCCTGTGATTCTCACTTTATCACGTTGCGGATGAGCTGTTAGCTTTTGTGGGTGGGTGTGGCTGAACAAACAGCTGACCTGCATACCACTAATACATATAGAGACAAAGGCATCTGTCTACTTCCTGGTTCCATCCCGACTGTGTCCAATCACAGCATTATCTGGCTCTCCAGGACAGCCTTATCCCAGGGTTCCAGTAGGCTGCCTTCTCTTCAAGTCACTGTGTACAAAACGATTGGAGGATGGGGGGAGGGGTGAATAAAATGAGTCTTTGGTCCACTCTGAGGGATTTCACAGCCTCTGCCTGTAACCGTCGGATACGAATTGAGAGTATTTCTGAGTGCACGCCTGTAAACGCCTGTAAACGCCTGTAAACGCTGGTGGCTGTCATTTTGGAAGGAAAAAAATCAAACATTGTAATTAGAGTTGAAGTCACGATTAAAAAGAAGAAATGACACAATATTTCCTGACAAATAAAGACAGGCATCAAGAATCATTACTCATTCATTTCCATTGCTTGTTTGTTGGTTTGTTGTTGTTGATGCTGTTGTTGTTGTTGTTGTTCACGGGTGTGGGCTTATCTGAATAGAAAAGGGCTTTTTGAATCATTTTGACCCCAGTACCACGAAGCAAGAAGAATACAAAGAGAGATGTGAACAACAGAGAGGGAGACCACCAGAGCTCCTCTTCTGAACCCACAGAGCTCCTCTTCTGAACCCACAGAGCTCCTCTTCTGAACCCACAGAGCTCCTCTTCTGAACCCACAGAGCTCCTCTTCTGAACCCACAGAGCTCCTCTTCTGAACCCACAGAGCTCCTCTTCTGAACCCACAGAGCTCCTCTTCTGAACCCACAGAGCTCCTCTTCTGAACCCACAGAGCTCCACTTCTGAACCCACAGAGCTCCTCTTCTGAACCCACCAGAGCTCCTCTTCTGAACCCACAGAGCTCCTCTTCTGAACCCACAGAGCTCCACTTCTGAACCCACAGAGCTCCTCTTCTGAACCCACAGAGCTCCTCTTCTGAACCCACAGAGCTCCTCTTCTGAACCCACAGAGCTCCTCTTCTGAACCCACAGAGCTCCTCTTCTGAACCCACAGAGCTCCTCTTCTGAACCCACCAGAGCTCCTCTTCTGAACCCACAGAGCTCCTCTTCTGAACCCACCAGAGCTCCTCTTCTGAACCCACAGAGCTCCTCTTCTGAACCCACAGAGCTCCTCTTCTGAACCCACAGAGCTCCTCTTCTGAACCCACAGAGCTCCTCTTCTGAACCCACAGAGCTCCTCTTCTGAACCCACAGAGCTCCTCTTCTGTCTGA
Source organism: Oncorhynchus gorbuscha (assembly GCF_021184085.1). NCBI lineage: Eukaryota > Metazoa > Chordata > Actinopteri > Salmoniformes > Salmonidae > Oncorhynchus > Oncorhynchus gorbuscha. The sequence continues at coordinate 25,414 of NW_025746305.1, forward strand.
ACCCACAGAGCTCCTCTTCTGAACCCACAGAGCTCCTCTTCTGTCTGAACCCACAGAGCTCCTCTTCTGAACCCACAGAGCTCCTCTTCTGAACCTACAGAGCTCCTCTTCTGTCTGAACCCACAGAGCTCCTCTTCTGAACCCACAGAGCTCCTCTTCTGAACCCACAGAGCTCATCTTCTGAACCCACAGAGCTCCTCTTCTGAACCTACAGAGCTACTCTTCTGTCTGAACCTACAGAGCTCCTCTTCTGAACCCACAGAGCTCCTCTTCTGAACCCACAGAGCTCCTCTTCTGAACCCACATAGCTCCTCTTCTGAACCCACAGAGCTCATCTTGTGAACCCACAGATCACCTCTTCTGAACCCACAGAGCTCATCTTCTGAACCCACAGAGCTCCTCTTCTGAACCCACAGAGCTCCTCGTCTGAACCCACAGAGCTCATCTTCTGAACCCACAGAGCACAGCTTCTGAACCCACAGAGCTCCTCTTCTGAACCCACAGAGCTCCTCTTCTGAACCCACAGAGCTCCTCTTCTGTCTGAACCCACAGAGCTCCTCTTCTGAACCCACAGAGCTCCTCTTCTGAACCCACAGAGCTCATCTTCTGAAACCACAGAGCTCCTCTTCTGAACCGACAGAGCTCATCTTCTGAACCCACAGAGCTCATCTTCTGAAACCACAGAGCTCCTCTTCTGAACCGACAGAGCTCATCTTCTGAACCCACAGAGCTCATCTTCTGAAACCACAGAGCTCAACTTCTGAACCGTCGTTCTGTGTTGTTGTATCTGTCGAACTGCTTTGCTTTATCTTGGCCAGGTCGCAATTGTAAATGAGAACTTGTTCTCAACTTGCCTACCTGGTTAAATAAAGGTGAAATAAATAATAAATAAAAACCCACATCTGGGGATGTGGCTTGGTTTTAACTCACAGAGCTCAGCTTCAGGGATGTGGCTTGGTTTTAACTCACAGAGCTCAGCTTCAGGGGATGTGGCTTGGTTTTAATGAAATGACATGGAGAGGTCATAGGTCACATTATTAGTTATATTAATGTAATGACATGGATGTCACTACATTAATATAATATAACTAATAATGTGAACTATGACCTCTCCATGTCACTACATTAATATAACTAATAATGTGACCTATGACCTCTCCATGTTATTACATTAATATAATATAACTAATAATGTGAACTATGACCTCTCCATGTCACTACATTAATATAACTAATAATGTGACCTATGACCTCTCCATGTCACTACATTAATATAACTAATAATGTGACCTATGACCTCTCCATGTCATTACATTAATATAATATAACTAATAATGTGACCTATGACCTCTCCATGTCACTACATTAATATAACTAATAATGTGACCTATGACCTCTCCATGTCACTACATTAATATAACTAATAATGTGACCTATGACCTCTCCATGTCACTACATTAATATAACTAATAATGTGAACTATGACCTCTCCATGTCACTACATTAATATAATATAACTAATAAATTGACCTATGACCTCTCCATGTCACTACATTAATATAATATAACTAATAATGTGAACTATGACCTCTCCATGTCACTACATTAATATAACTAATAATGTGACCTATGACCTCTCCATGTCACTACATTAATATAACTAATAATGTGACCTATGACCTCTCCATGTCATTACATTAATATAATATAACTAATAATGTGAACTATGACCTCTCCATGTCACTACATTAATATAACTAATAATGTGACCTATGACCTCTCCATGTCACTACATTAATATAACTAATAATGTGACCTATGACCTCTCCATGTCATTACATTAATATAATATAACTAATAATGTGACCTATGACCTCTCCATGTCACTACATTAATATAACTAATAATGTGACCTATGACCTCTCCCTGTCACTACATTAATATAATATAACTAATAATGTGAACTATGACCTCTCCATGTCACTACATTAATATAACTAATAATGTGAACTATGACCTCTCCATGTCACTACATTAATATAACTAATAATGTGACCTATGAACTCTCCATGTCATTACATTAATATAATATAACTAATAATGTGAACTATGACCTCTCCATGTCATTACATTAATATAACTAATAATGTGACCTATGACCTCTCCATGTCACTACATTAATATAATATAACTAATAATGTGACCTATGACCTCTCCATGTCACTACATTAATATAATATAACTAATAATGTGAACTATGACCTCTCCATGTCACTACATTAATATAACTAATAATGTGAACTATGACCTCTCCATGTCATTACATTAATATAACTAATAATGTGAACTATGACCTCTCCATGTCATTACATTAATATAATATAACTAATAATGTGACCTATGACCTCTCCATGTCATTACATTAATATAATATAACTAATAATGTGACCTATGACCTCTCCATGTCACTACATTAATATAATATAACTAATAATGTGAACTATGACCTCTCCATGTCACTACATTAATATAACTAATAATGTGAACTATGACCTCTCCATGTCACTACATTAATATAACTAATAATGTGACCTATGATCTCTCCATGTCACTACATTAATATAATATAACTAATAATGTGAACTATGACCTCTCCATGTCACTACATTAATATAATATAACTAATAATGTGAACTATGACCTCTCCATGTCACTACATTAATATAACTAATAATGTGAACTATGACCTCTCCATGTCACTACATTAATATAACTAATAATGTGACCTATGACCTCTCCATGTCACTACATTAATATAACTAATAATGTGACCTATGACCTCTCCATGTCACTACATTAATATAACTAATAATGTGAACTATGACCTCTCAATGTCACTACATTAATATAATATAACTAATAATGTGAACTATGACCTCTCCATGTCATTACATTAATATAACTAATAATGTGACCTATGACCTCTCCATGTCATTACATTAATATAATATAACTAATAATGTGACCTATGACCTCTCCATGTCACTACATTAATATAATATAACTAATAACGTGAACTATGACCTCTCCATGTCACTACATTAATATAACTAATAATGTGAACTATGACCTCTCCATGTCACTACATTAATATAACTAATAATGTGACCTATGACCTCTCCATGTCACTACATTAATATAATATAACTAATAATGTGACCTATGACCTCTCCATGTCACTACATTAATATAACTAATAATGTGAACTATGACCTCTCCATGTCACTACATTAATATAACTAATAATGTGAACTATGACCTCTGCATGTCATTACATTAATATAAATAATAATGTGAACTATGACCTCTCCATGTCACTACATTAATATAATATAACTAATAATGTGAACTATGACCTCTCCATGTCACTACATTAATATAACTAATAATGTGACCTATGACCTCTCCATGTCACTACATTAATATAACTAATAATGTGACCTATGACCTCTCCATGTCATTACATTAATATAATATAACTAATAATGTGACCTATGACCTCTCCATGTCACTACATTAATATAACTAATAATGTGACCTATGACCTCTCCATGTCACTACATTAATATAACTAATAATGTGACCTATGACCTCTCCATGTCACTACATTAATATAACTAATAATGTGAACTATGACCTCTCCATGTCACTACATTAATATAATATAACTAATAAATTGACCTATGACCTCTCCATGTCACTACATTAATATAATATAACTAATAATGTGAACTATGACCTCTCCATGTCACTACATTAATATAACTAATAATGTGACCTATGACCTCTCCATGTCACTACATTAATATAACTAATAATGTGACCTATGACCTCTCCATGTCATTACATTAATATAATATAACTAATAATGTGAACTATGACCTCTCCATGTCACTACATTAATATAACTAATAATGTGACCTATGACCTCTCCATGTCACTACATTAATATAACTAATAATGTGACCTATGACCTCTCCATGTCATTACATTAATATAATATAACTAATAATGTGACCTATGACCTCTCCATGTCACTACATTAATATAACTAATAATGTGACCTATGACCTCTCCCTGTCACTACATTAATATAATATAACTAATAATGTGAACTATGACCTCTCCATGTCACTACATTAATATAACTAATAATGTGAACTATGACCTCTCCATGTCACTACATTAATATAACTAATAATGTGACCTATGACCTCTCCATGTCATTACATTAATATAATATAACTAATAATGTGAACTATGACCTCTCCATGTCATTACATTAATATAACTAATAATGTGACCTATGATCTCTCCATGTCACTACATTAATATAATATAACTAATAATGTGACCTATGACCTCTCCATGTCACTACATTAATATAATATAACTAATAATGTGAACTATGACCTCTCCATGTCACTACATTAATATAACTAATAATGTGAACTATGACCTCTCCATGTCATTACATTAATATAACTAATAATGAACTATGACCTCTCCATGTCATTACATTAATATAATATAACTAATAATGTGACCTATGACCTCTCCATGTCATTACATTAATATAATATAACTAATAATGTGACCTATGACCTCTCCATGTCACTACATTAATATAATATAACTAATAATGTGAACTATGACCTCTCCATGTCACTACATTAATATAACTAATAATGTGACCTATGATCTCTCCATGTCACTACATTAATATAATATAACTAATAATGTGAACTATGACCTCTCCATGTCACTACATTAATATAATATAACTAATAATGTGAACTATGACCTCTCCATGTCACTACATTAATATAACTAATAATGTGAACTATGACCTCTCCATGTCACTACATTAATATAACTAATAATGTGACCTATGACCTCTCCATGTCACTACATTAATATAACTAATAATGTGACCTATGACCTCTCCATGTCACTACATTAATATAACTAATAATGTGAACTATGACCTCTCAATGTCACTACATTAATATAATATAACTAATAATGTGAACTATGACCTCTCCATGTCATTACATTAATATAACTAATAATGTGACCTATGACCTCTCCATGTCATTACATTAATATAATATAACTAATAATGTGACCTATGACCTCTCCATGTCACTACATTAATATAATATAACTAATAACGTGAACTATGACCTCTCCATGTCACTACATTAATATAACTAATAATGTGAACTATGACCTCTCCATGTCACTACATTAATATAACTAATAATGTGAACTATGACCTCTCCATGTCACTACATTAATATAACTAATAATGTGACCTATGACCTCTCCATGTCACTACATTAATATAATATAACTAATAATGTGACCTATGACCTCTCCATGTCACTACATTAATATAACTAATAATGTGAACTATGACCTCTCCGTGTCACTACATTAATATAACTAATAATGTGAACTATGACCTCTGCATGTCATTACATTAATATAACTAATAATGTGAACTATGACCTCTCCATGTCACTACATTAATATAATATAACTAATAATGTGAACTATTACCTCTCCATGTCACTACATTAATATAACTAATAATGTGAACTATGACCTCTCCATGTCATTACATTAATATAACTAATAATGTGAACTATGACCTCTCCATGTCACTACATTAATATAAATAATAATGTGAACTATGACCTCTCCATGTCACTACATTAATATAATATAACTAATAATGTGAACTATGACCTCTCCATGTCATTACATTAATATAACTAATAATGTGAACTATGACCTCTCCATGTCACTACATTAATATAATATAACTAATAATGTGACCTATGACCTCTCCATGTCACTACATTAATATAACTAATAATGTGAACTATGACCTCTCCATGTCACTACATTAATATAATATAACTAATAATGTGACCTATGACCTCTCCATGTTATTACATTAATATAATATAACTAATAATGTGAACTATGACCTCTCCATGTCACTACATTAATATAATATAACTAATAATGTGAACTATGACCTCTCCATGTCACTACATTAATATAACTAATAATGTGAACTATGACCTCTCCATGTCACTACATTAATATAACTAATAATGTGAACTATGACCTCTCCATGTCATTACATTAATATAATATAACTAATAATGTGAACTATGACCTCTCCATGTCACTACATTAATATAATATAACTAATAATGTGACCTATGACCTCTCCATGTCACTACATTAATATAACTAATAATGTGACCTATGACCTCTCCATGTCACTACATTAATATAATATAACTAATAATGTGAACTATGACCTCTCCATGTCACTACATTAATATAACTAATAATGTGACCTATGACCTCTCCATGTCATTACATTAATATAACTAATAATGTGAACTATGACCTCTCCATGTCACTACATTAATATAATATAACTAATAATGTGAACTATGACCTCTCCATGTCATTACATTAATATAACTAATAATGTGACCTATGACTATGACTCTCCATGTCATTACATTAATATAACTAATAATGTGAACCTATGACCTCTCCATGTTATTACATTAATATAACTAATAATGTGAACTATGACCTCTCCATGTCACTACATTAATATAATATAACTAATAAATTGAACTATGACCTCTCCATGTCACTACATTAATATAATATAACTAATAATGTGAACTATGACCTCTCCATGTCATTACATTAATATAACTAATAATGTGACCTATGACCTCTCCATGTCATTACATTAATATAACTAATAATGTGAACTATGACCTCTCCATGTCACTACATTAATATAACTAATAATGTGACCTATGACCTCTCCATGTCATTACATTAATATAATATAACTAATAATGTGAACTATGACCTCTCCATGTCACTACATTAATATAACTAATAATGTGAACTATGACCTCTCCATGTCATTACATTAATATAATATAACTAATAATGTGACCTATGACCTCTCCGTGTCATTACATTAATATAACTAATAATGTGACCTATGACCTCTCCATGTCACTACATTAATATAACTAATAATGTGAACTATGACCTCTCCATGCCACTACATTAATATAACTAATAATGTGACCTATGACCTCTCCATGTCACTACATTAATATAACTAATAATGTGACCTATGACCTCTCCATGTCACTACATTAATATAACTAATAATGTTAATTATGACCTATCCATGTCACTACATTAATATAACTAATAATGTGACCTATGACCTCTCCATGTCACTACATTAATATAATATAACTAATAATGTGAACTATGACCTCTTCATGTCACTACATTAATATAACTAATAATGTGACCTATGACCTCTCCATGTCACTACATTAATATAATATAACTAATAATGTTAACTATGACCTCTCCATGTCATTACATTAATATAACTAATAATGTGACCTATGACCTCTCCATGTCACTACATTAATATAATATAACTAATAATGTGAACTATGACCTCTCCATGTCACTACATTAATATAATATAACTAATAATGTGACCTATGACCTATCCATGTCACTACATTAATATAATATAACTAATAATGTGAACTATGACCTCTCCATGTCACTACATTAATATAACTAATAATGTGAACTATGACCTCTCCATGTCACTACATTAATATAACTAATAATGTGAACTATGACCTCTCCATGTCACTACATTAATATAATATAACTAATAATGTGACCTATGACCTCTCCATGTCACTACATTAATATAACTAATAATGTGAACTATGACCTCTCCATGTCACTACATTAATATAACTAATAATGTGAACTATGACCTCTCCATGTCACTACATTAATATAATATAACTAATAATGTGACCTATGACCTCTCCATGTCACTACATTAATATAACTAATAATGTGAACTATGACCTCTCCATGTCACTACATTAATATAACTAATAATGTGACCTATGACCTCTCCATGTCATTACATTAATATAACTAATAATGTGACCTATGACCTCTCCATGTTATTACATTAATATAACTAATAATGTGAACTATGACCTCTCCATGTCACTACATTAATATAATATAACTAATAATGTGAACTATGACCTCTCCATGTCATTACATTAATATAACTAATAATGTGACCTATGACCTCTCCATGTCATTACATTAATATAACTAATAATGTGAACTATGACCTCTCCATGTCACTACATTAATATAACTAATAATGTGACCTATGACCTCTCCATGTCATTACATTAATATAATATAACTAATAATGTGAACTATGACCTCTCCATGTCACTACATTAATATAATATAACTAATAATGTGACCTATGACCTCTCCATGTCATTACATTAATATAACTAATAATGTGACCTATGACCTCTCCATGTCACTACATTAATATAACTAATAATGTGAACTATGACCTCTCCATGTCACTACATTAATATAACTAATAATGTTAACTATGACTATGACTCTCCATGTCATTACATTAATATAACTAATAATGTGACCTATGACCTCTCCATGTCACTACATTAATATAACTAATAATGTGACCTATGACCTCTCCATGTCACTATTACATTAATATAACTAATAATGACCTATGACCTCTCCATGTCACTACATTAATATAATATAACTAATAATGTGAACTATGACCTCTCCATGTCACTACATTAATATAATATAACTAATAATGTGACCTATGACCTCTCCATGTCACTACATTAATATAATATAACTAATAATGTGAACTATGACCTCTCCATGTCACTACATTAATATAACTAATAATGTGAACTATGACCTCTCCATGTCACTACATTAATATAACTAATAATGTGACCTATGACCTCTCCATGTCATTACATTAATATAATATAACTAATAATGTGACCTATGACCTCTCCATGTCACTACATTAATATAACTAATAATGTGAACTATGACCTCTCCATGTCACTACATTAATATAACTAATAATGTGAACTATGACCTCTCCATGTCATTACATTAATATAATATAACTAATAATGTGAACTATGACCTCTCCATGTCATTACATTAATATAATATAACTAATAATGTGAACTATGACCTCTCCATGTCACTACATTAATATAACTAATAATGTGAACTATGACCTCTCCATGTCATTACATTAATATAATATAACTAATAATGTGAACTATGACCTCTCCATGTCATTACATTAATATAATATAACTAATAATGTGACCTATGACCTCTCCATGTCACTACATTAATATAACTAATAATGTGACCTATGACCTCTCCCTGTCACTACATTAATATAATATAACTAATAATGTGACCTATGACCTCTCCATGTCATTACATTAATATAACTAATAATGTGAACTATGACCTCTCCATGTTATTACATTAATATAACTAATAATGCTGTGTGCTCTGCTCTCGTGTCTGTCATC
>NW_025746305.1:40000-102500 GCF_021184085.1 Oncorhynchus gorbuscha
TGTGACAAGGTAGGGGTAGTATGCAGAAGAGCCCTATTTGGTAGAAGACCAAGTCCATATTATGGTAAGAACAGCTCAAATAAGCAGAGAGAAACGACAGTCCATCATTACTTTAAGACATGAAGGTCAGACAATTCAGAAAATGTCAAGAACTTTGAAAGTTTCTTCAAGTGCAGTCGCAAAGAAACATCAAGCCCTCTGATGAAACTGGCTCTCATGAGGACCCAGAGCCACAGGAAATGAAGACCCAGAGTTACCTCTGCTGCTGAGGGTAAGTTCATTAGAGTTACCAGCCTCAGAAAGTGCAGCCCAAATAAATGCTTCACAGAGTTCAAGAAACAGACAGATCTCAACTGTTCAGAGGAGACTGTGTGAATCAGGCCTTTATGGTCGAATTCATGCAAAGAAACCACTACTAAAGGACACCAAGAAGAAGAAGAGACTTGCTCGAGCCAAGAAACACAAGCAATGGACATTAGACCGGTGGAAATCTGTCCTTTAGTCTGATGAGTCAAAATATGAGATTGTTGGTTGCAACCGCTGTGTCATTGTGAGACGCAGAGTAGGTGAATGGATTATATCCGCATGTGTGGTTCCCACCGTGAAGCATGGAGGAGGAGGTGTGATGGTGTTGAGGTGCTTTGATGGTGACACTGTCTGTGATTTATTTAGAATTCAAGGCACACTTAACCAGCATGGCTACCACAGCATTCTGTAGCGATATGCCATCCCATCTGGTTTGCCCTTAGTGGGACTATAATTTGACCAAGAAGGAGAGTTATGGAGTACTGCATCAGATGACCTGGCCTCTATAATCAACTGACCTCAACCCAAATGAGATGATTTGGGATGAATTGGACGACAGAGTGAAGGAAAAGCAGCCAACAAGTGCTCAGCATATGTGGGAACTCCTTCAAGACTGTTGAAAAAAGCATTCCTCTTGAAGCTGGTTGAGAGAAGCCAAGAGTGTGGAAAAGCTGTCATCAAGGCAAAGGGTGGCAACTGTGAAAAATCTCAAATCTAAAATATATTTTTCATTTTTTTTTAACATTTCTTTTGGTTAATACATGATTTCATATGTGTTAATTCATAGTTTTGATGTCTTCACTATTATTCTACAATGTATAAAATAGTCAAATTAAAGAAAAACCCTTGGATGTGTAAGTGTGTCCAAACATATGACTGGTAGTGTATGTTGCATTATTTAATAGCTATTTATGACACCTCCATATAAGAGTCTCAAACCCCACAAAACCTGCCACGCAAGGCAAAACATTTCATTACACCAAAGCCTATGTGTCAAAAGTATGTTTGAAAAAAAAAAATTTGTAATTGCACACATACAGTATTTATGTCAGACAAGCACCTCTACCCCAAAGCTATGTTTGTGATGACTGGGATGAATTCAGGAGCAGAATTTCAGGAGCAGGACAAGACACCCTCTGATGACTGATATAAGGGCCTGTACGTGATAGGCCTATCTGTCTTAGATGATTATGATGTCATAATGCTTCTTGAAAGGTGTCATATAGTGTCATTTCTTAATCCCAGTAAAGTGACACAGGATGGTCATAATGCTTCATAATGGTGTCATATAGAGTCATTTCTTAATCCCAGTAAAGTGACACAGGATGGTAATAATGCTTCATAACGGTGTCATATAGTGTAGTTTCTTAGTTTCAGTAAAGTGACACAGGATGGTTATAAGGCTTCATAACGGTGTCATATAGAGTCGTTTCTTAGTCCCAGTAAAGTGACACAGGATGGTCATAATGCTTCATAACGGTGTCATTAAGTGTACTTAAAATATGACTTTTTTTTAAACACATATGATCGTAAAGAATTAATTTCAACAAAAACAAAATTATTTAAGAGACAAACTTTCAGATGAAAATAATCTTCTTAACGGGAAATAACGTAATAAAAATGTGTGTTTTGACACTCTTATGTAGGTGTTATAACCAGCCAATTAAAATGTAGCTCTTATGTAGGTGTTATAACCAGCCAATTAAAATGTAGCTCTTATGTAGGTGTTATAACCAGCCAATTAAAATGTAGCTCTTATTATTATTATTATAACCAGCCAATTAAAATGTAGCTCTTATGTAGGTTTTATAACCAGCCAATTAAAATGTAGCTCTTATGTAGGTGTTATAACCAGCCAATTAAAATGTAGCTCTTATGTAGGTTTTATAACCAGCCAATTAAAATGTAGCTCTTATGTAGGTGTTATAACCAGCCAATTAAAATGTAGCTCTTATGTAGGTGTTATAACCAGCCAATTAAAATGTAGCTCTTATGTAGGTGTTATAACCAGCCAATTAAAATGTAGCTCTTATGTAGGTGTTATAACCAGCCAATTAAAATGTAGCAATCTATGTCACAACGAGGGTAATTAAATGCATCATGACAGTGTTATGACCATATTATGACTGGTTATGACAAGCGATGTCAGTTGTTATGACATGATTATGACATGATTATGACTGTGTTATAACACATTATGACATGATTATGACTGTGTTATAACATGTTATGACATGATTATGACTGTGTTATAACACATTATGACTGTGTTATAACATATTATGACTGTGTTATAACATATTATGACATGATTATGACTGTGTTATAACATATTATGACATGATTATGACTGTGTTATAACATATTATGACATGATTATGACTGTGTTATAACATATTATGACTGTGTTATAACACGTTATGACATGATTATGACTGTGTTATAACCATATTATGACATGATTATGACTGTGTTATAACATATTATGACTGTGTTATAACACATTATGACATGATTATGACTGTGTTATAACATATTATGACTGTGTTATAACATGTTATGACTGTGTTATAACATATTATGACTGTGTTATAACACATTATGACATGATTATGACTGTGTTATAACATATTATGACTGTGTTATAACACATTATGACTGTGTTATAACATGTTATGACTGTGTTATAACATATTATGACTGTGTTATAACACATTATGACATGATTATGACTGTGTTATAACACATTATGACATGATTATGACTGTGTTATAACATATTATGACTGTGTTATAACACATTATGACATGATTATGACTGTGTTATAACACATTATGACATGATTATGACTGTGTTATAACACATTATGACTGTGTTATAACACATTATGACTGTGTTACAACACATTATGACATGATTATGACTGTGTTATAACATGTTATGACTGTGTTATAACATATTATGACTGTTACAACACATTATGACATGATTATGACTGTGTTACAACACATTATGACTGTGTTATAACACATTATGACTGTGTTATAACACATTATGACATGATTATGACTGTGTTATAAAATATTATGACCTGATTATGACTGTGTTATAACACATTATGACCTGATTATGACTGTGTTATAACATGTTATGACCTGATTATGACTGTGTTATAACACATTATGACCTGATTATGACTGTGTTATAACACATTATGACATGATTATGACTGTGTTATAACATGTTATTTACATTTACATTTAAGTCATTTAGCAGACGCTCTTATCCAGAGCGACTTACAAATTGATACTGGGTGTCAATTAAAGTGTTACCGAAACCCTTCTGTCACCTTCACGGTTCACCAGCAGGTCAGACAACTGTATAATTACCATGGTTACAACAACAACAGAAACCCTTCTGACAGCTCCACGTTTCACCAGCAGGTCAGACAACTGTATAATTACCATGGTTACAACAACAACAGAAACCCTTCTGACACCTTCACGTTTCACCAGCAGGTCAGACAACTGTATAATTACCATGGTTACAACAACAGAAACCCTTCTGACACCTTCACGTTTCACCAGCAGGTCAGACAACTGTATAATTACCATGGTTACAACAACAGAAACCCATTGTTGTCACCCTCCACGTTTCACCAGCAGGTCAGACAACTGTATAATTACCATGGTTACAACAACAGAAACCCTTCTGACACCTTCACGTTTCACCAGCAGGTCAGACAACTGTATAATTACCATGGTTACAACAACAACAGAAACCCTTCTGACACCTCCACGTTTCACCAGCAGGTCAGACAACTGTATAATTACCATGGTTACAACAACAACAGAAACCCATTGTTGTCACCCTCCACGTTTCACCAGCAGGTCAGACAACTGTATAATTACCATGGTTACAACAACAACACAAACCCTTCTGACACCTCCACGTTTCACCAGCAGGTCAGATAACTGTATAATTACCATGGTTACAACAACAACAGAAACCCATTGTTGTCACCCTCCACGTTTCACCAGCAGGTCAGACAACTGTATAATTACCATGGTTACAACAACAGAAACCCTTCTGACACCTTCACGTTTCACCAGCAGGTCAGACAACTGTATAATTACCATGGTTACAACAACAACAGAAACCCATTGTTGTCACACTCCACGTTTCACCGGTGTTGGAAGCTCTACCACTATGCAAATGTTCCGCACTCACACAGAATATATAAGTAACGCACAGACAATTAAAACGAGAGACTAAAACCACCTGCTGCTGACCGACAGTGCATGTTAATATCGGGGGGGAGGATGTCGACTTGAATAAAACAAAAGAGGAATTGAGCACCGAGCTCCGTGCCTGGCCTTGACGATCTGGAAGGTTCTAGTGGATAGCGTGAGTTGAGATATGAAACAAGTTGATATTTTTGAATCTGAGTTGTTGTATACCAGAGTGCTATCGCTCTACGGTGGAAAATAAATAAATATATATAAACATCACAGCTAATGAGGTATTTTTATTTGCAAATAACAGGTAATTAGGCTCGGTTTCATTACTACGGAGATGATAAGTTCATTGACCACTTACAGTATGTGGTAATTATGCTATTATTATGCTTATGTATTAACATTGTATAAACCTATCCTGTTACTACCCCACACACACACACACACACACACACACACACACACACACACACACACACACACACACACACACACACACACACACACACACACACACACACACACACACACACACACACACACACACACACACACACAGGCACAGGCACACACGCGCACACGCACACACGCACACGCACGCGCACGCGCACTCACACGTCCCCTCCAACCCTAATGGTCTGTCTATTCATTTCTCTCTCTGTATAGAGACAGATAGTGGCGAGGTAGTTCTCCCCTCCAACCCTAATGGTCTGTCCATTCATTTCTCTGTATAGAGACACATAGTGGCGAGGTCGTCCCCCCCTTCAACCCTAATGGTCTGTCCATTCATTTCTCTGTATAGAGACACATAGTGGCGAGGTCGTCCCCCCCTTCAACCCTAATGGTCTGTCTATTCATTTCTCTGTATAGAGACACATAGTGGCGAGGTCGTTCTCCCCTCCAACCCTAATGGTCTGTCCATTCATTTCTCTGTATAGAGACACATAGTGGCGAGGTCGTTCTCCCCTCCAACCCTAATGGTCTGTCCATTCATTTCTCTGTATAGAGACACATAGTGGCGAGGTCGTTCTCCACTCCAACCCTCGCGGTCTGTCTATTCATTTCTCTCTTTCTGATTGTTTCTCTCTCAAATATAAAACAGTCAACTTATTTTCCTCACACGCACACGCACACACACACACACACACACACACACACACACACACACACACACACACACACACACACACACACACACACACACACACACACACACACACACACACACACACACACACACACACACACACACACACACACACACACACACACCAACCAGAGGGTTTTTAAAGACGTTCATCCCACAGCTAAAAAACAATTCACACACAGTTAGCCTCCCTTCCCTTCCTCCCTGATTGACTAACTAACACCTGTGCTGCCAGATCAATTAAGCAAGCTTCATTTGCACACACTACTAATGGCCTGGCGCAGGCCTCGGTTAATATAAAGATCATATCCTGTACTCCAGCTGTGGACGCATCACACACGTTTCCTAACTGATGTGTCCTTGACAAATATTTTTCAAAACAGTAAATATATATATCTTTTTTGGGCTTCCCTATAGGGGGAACAACACCCTCCTGTGCAATATATTTTATAAATATTACAAATGTTGAGGTCATAATGGGGTGACAGGGTGGTTAGAATGTAGAGGTGGCAGGGTAGCCTAGTGGTTAGAATGTAGAGGCGGCAGGGTAGCCTAGTGGTTAGAATGTAGAGGCGGCAGGGTAGTCTAGTGGTTAGAGTGTAGAGGTGGTAGGTAGCCTAGTGGTTAGAGTGTAGAGGTGGCAGGGTAGCCTAGTGGTTAGAGTGTAGAGGTGGCAGGGTAGCCTAGTGGTTGGGACCAGTAACCCCGGAAGGTTGCAACATCTACAGGGAGAGCTAGAATATTCAAGCTCCCCTGGGTGCTGCCATAGAGTTACATTAGAAGTGCCCATCCGAGCTCAAGGTCAACATTTACATCCAGCACTATAGGCCTGAAAAGGTTGAATACGTTGGGCTGTCAATCCATCACGACTTCTGCCGCGTAACAAAAACAAACAAACTGGAAACTGGTAAATCTCAGACTTCAATGAGTTCAAGACAACTGGCAACAGTCGTCCAACTCGTAATTCCAAGGCGGGAACTGGGGCCTCTTTTCTGACAGCTCTGACCTGAATATCACTGACGTCATTATGCAACGCTGTTTGGTTTTTTTCCATAGTTCCCAGTTGTCTTGAAAAGCAACATAATTAACAGAGTTCCCAGCTAGCCCCGAATAGCAGCACTGCAGAAACTATTACACTCAACGGAACGACTTGATTAGTGTAGTGTCAACAACGCACCCACTGCCAGCTAGCCTACTTCAGCAGTACTGTATAATTTTAATCATTTTAGTCAATAAGATTCTTGCTACGTAGCTTAACTTTCTGAACATTCGAGACGTGTAGTCCACTTGTCATTCAATCTCCTTTGCATTAGCGTAGCCTCTTCTGTAGCCTGTCAACTATGTGTCTGTTTATCCCTGTTCTCTCCTCTCTGCACAGACCATACAAACGCTCCACACCGCGTGGCCGCGGCCACCCTAATCTGGTGGTCCCAGCGCGCACGACCCACGTGGAGTTCCAGGTCTCCGGTAGCCTCTGGAGCTGCCGATCTGCGGTCAACAAGGCAGAGTTCATCTCAGCCTATGCCTCCCTCAGTCCCTCGACTTCTTGGCACTAACGGAAACATGGATCACCACAGACAACACTGCTACTCCTACTGCTCTCTCTTCGTCCGCCCACGTGTTCTCGCACACCCGAGAGCTTCTGGTCAGCGGGGTGGTGGCACCGGGATCCTCATCTCTCCCAAGTGGTCATTCTCTCTTTCTCCCCTTACCCATCTGTCTATCGCCTCCTTTGAATTCCATGCTGTCACAGTTACCAGCCCTTTCAAGCTTAACATCCTTATCATTTATCGCCCTCCAGGTTCCCTCGGAGAGTTCATCAATGAGCTTGATGCCTTGATAAGCTCCTTTCCTGAGGACGGCTCACCTCTCACAGTTCTGGGCGACTTTAACCTCCCCACGTCTACCTTTGACTCATTCCTCTCTGCCTCCTTCTTTCCACTCCTCTCCTCTTTTGACCTCACCCTCTCACCTTCCCCCCCTACCCACAAGGCAGGCAATACGCTCGACCTCATCTTTACTAGATGCTGTTCTTCCACTAACCTCATTGCAACTCCCTTCCAAGGCTCCGACCACTACCTTGTATCCTTTTCCCTCTCGCTCTCATCCAACACCTCCCACACTGCCCCTACTCGAATGGTATCGCGCCGTCCCAACCTTCGCTCTCTCTCTCCCGCTACTCTCTCCTCTTCCATCCTATCATCTCTTCCCACCGCTCAAACCTTCTCCAACCTATCTCCTGATTCTGCCTCCTCAACCCTCCTCTCCACCCTCTCTGCATCCTTTGACTCTCTATGTCCCCTATCCTCCAGGCTGGCTCGGTCCTCCCCTCCCGCTCCGTGGCTCGATGACTCATTGCGAGCTCACAGAACAGGGCTCCGGGCAGCCGGCGGAAATGGAGGAAAACTCGCCTCCCTGCGGACCTGGCATCCTTTCACTCCCTCCTCTCTACATTTTCCTCCTCTGTCTCTGCTGCTAAAGCCACTTTCTACCACGCTAAATTCCAAGCATCTGCCTCTAACCCTAGGAAGCTCTTTGCCACCTTCTCCTCCCTCCTGAATCCTCCTCCCCCTCCTCCCTCTCTGCAGACGACTTCGTCAACCATTTTGAAAAGAAGGTCGACGACATCCGATCCTCGTTTGCTAAGTCAAACGACACCGCTGGTTCTGCTCACACTGCCCTACCCTGTGCTCTGACCTCTTTCTCCCCTCTCTCTCCAGATGAAATCTTGCGTCTTGTGACGGCCGGCCGCCCAACAACCTGCCCGCTTGACCCTATCCCCTCCCCTCTTCTCCAGACCATTTCCGGAGACCGTCTCCCTTACCTCACCTCGCTCATCAACTCATCCCTGACCGCTGGCTACGTCCCTTCCGTCTTCAAGAGAGCGAGAGTTGCACCCCTTCTGAAAAAACCTACACTCGATCCCTCCGATGTCAACAATTACAGACCAGTATCCCTTCTTTCTTTTCTCTCCAAAACTCTTGAACGTGCCGTCCTTGGCCAGCTCTCCCGCTATCTCTCTCTGAATGACCTTCTTGATCCAAATCAGTCAGGTTTCAAGACTAGTCATTCAACTGAGACTGCTCTCCTCTGTATCACGGAGGCGCTCCGCACTGCTAAAGCTAACTCTCTCTCCTCTGCTCTCATCCTTCTAGATCTATCGGCTGCCTTCGATACTGTGAACCATCAGATCCTCCTCTCCACCCTCTCCGAGTTGGGCATCTCCGGCGCGGCCCACGCTTGGTTGCGTCCTACCTGACAGGTCGCTCCTACCAGGTGGCGTGGCGAGAATCTGTCTCCTCACCACGCGCTCTCACCACTGGTGTCCCCAGGGCTCTGTTCTAGGCCCTCTCCTATTCTCGCTATACACCAAGTCACTTGGCTCTGTCATAATGGTCTCACATGGTCTCTCCTATCATTGCTATGCAGACGACACACAACTAATCTTCTCCTTTCCCCCTTCTGATGACCAGGTGGCGAATCGCATCTCTGCATGTCTGGCAGACATATCAGTGTGGATGACGGATCACCACCTCAAGCTGAATCTCGGCAAGACGGAGCTGCTCTTCCTCCCGGGGAAGGACTGCCCGTTCCATGATCTCGCCATCACGGTTGACAACTCCATTGTGTCCTCCTCCCAGAGCGCTAAGAACCTTGGTGTGATCCTGGACAACACCCTGTCGTTCTCAACCAACATCAAGGCGGTGGCCCATTCCTGTAGGTTCATGCTCTACAACATCCGCAGAGTACGACCCTGCCTCACACAGGAAATGGCGCAGGTCCTAATCCAGGCACTTGTCATCTCCCGTCTGGATTACTGCAACTCGCTGTTGGCTGGGCTCCCTGCCTGTGCCATTAAACCCCTTCAACTCATCCAGAACACCGCAGCCCGTCTGGTGTTCAACCTTCCCAAGTTCTCTCACGTCACCCCGCTCCTCCGTTCTCTCCACTGGCTTCCAGTTGAAGCTCGCATCCGCTACAAGACCATGGTGCTTGCCCACGGAGCTGTGAGGGGAACGGCACCTCAGTACCTCCAGGCTCTGATCAGGCCCTACACCAAAACAAGGGCACTGCGTTCATCCACCTCTGGCCTGCTCGCCTCCCTACCACTGAGGAAGTACAGCTCCTGCTCAGGCCAGTCAAAACTGTTCGCTGCTCTGGCTCCCCAATGGTGGAACAAACTCCCTCACGACGCCAGGACAGCGGAGTCAATCACCACCTTCCGGAGACACCTGAAACCCCACCTCTTTAAGGAATACCTAGGATAGGATAAGTATTCCCTCTCACCCCCCCCCCCTTTAAGATTTAGATGCACTATTGTAAAGTGACTGTTCCACTGGATGTCATAAGGTGAATGCACCAATTTGTAAGTCGCTCTGGATAAGAGCGTCTGCTAAATGACTTAAATGTAATGTAATGTAAATGTCTTGAAAAGCAACATAATTACCAGAGTTCCCAGTTGTCTTGAAAAGCAACATAATTAACAGAGTTCCCAGTTGTCTTGAAAGCAACATAATTACCAGAGTTCCCAGTTGTCTTGAAAGCAACATAATTAACAGAGTTCCCAGTTGTCTTGAAAAACAACATAATTAACAGAGTTCCCAGTTGTCTTGAAAGCAACATAATTACCAGAGAACGCCAGACTTTGATGACAAAGTTTGGTGACAAAATTCACCCACAGGAAAGACCCTCGCGCCAGCTTCCTGTTCAACTGAGCACAGCACAACAAGGTGAGTCCAAAAATGTCTTGTATGCTGGTACATAAATGATATAATATTGCCAGGGAGATATGTATACTGTAGCTAAGAAAGTAATGTTGTGTTAGTAGACCATGTGCCTCACCCTAATACTTCGTTCACTTTCCCCCCTTATAACAACCTACTGTTCTGACTTGGTGGTGCACATGTAGCCTATAGCCTGTTTTAGAGAAATGTCATCATTGAATATTGTAAGTGCTTTCATTGTCTGCTTATATGCCCCCTTTATTTATCCTACGGTTCTGACTTGGTGTACATGGAGAATACTGTAAGAACGGCCCACGTTTTGAATTCTGTCGCTGTACATCTCATAAGTGTGGAAGAAATAGAGATATTAACTACGTCGATATTAGCCTCGCTCATTAAAACATCTTAATCTGTCACACCCTGACCATAGTTTGCTTTGTATGTTTCTATATTTTGGTTGGTCAGGGTGTGATCTGAGTGGGCATTCTATGTTGGATGTCTTGTTTGTCTATTTCTATATCTGGCCTGATATGGTTCTCAATCAGAGGCAGGTGTTAGTCATTGTCTCTGATTGGGAACCATACTTAGGTAGCCTGGGTTTCACTGTGTGTTTGTGGCTGATTGTTCCTGTCTCTGTGTTTTACACCAGATAGGACTGTTTTAGGGTTCACTGTGTTGGTGATTGTTCCTGTCTCTGTGTTTTGCACCAGATAGGACTGTTTTAGGTTTCACTGTGTGTTTGTGGGTGATTGTTCCTGTCTCTGTGTTTTACACCAGATAGGACTGTTTTAGGTTTCACTGTGTGGGTGATTGTTCCTGTCTCTGTGTTTTACACCAAATAGGACTGTTTTAGGTTTCACTGTGTGTTGGTGGGTGATTGTTCCTGTCTCTGTGTTTTACACCAGATAGGACTGTTTTAGGTTTTCCACGTTTGTTGTTTTGTTAGTTTCTTTATAAAGAACAATGAATAACAACCGCGCTGCATTTTGGTCCGCCTCTACTTCACCTAAAGAAAACCGTTACATAGTCGAAATTACAGATTGCCTCTTATCTTCTCATTGTTCCCTTATGTCATAGTTAGTACTTATCAATTGTCAGTAGAAACCAAATTTGTTTATTAAGCTAGCCAGCCATATCAGCTATATGTTATTGTTAAAGGAGGCTGAATGAACTGGTTCGATGCCAGACACGGCTCAGCTGATCGCCAGGTGTAGCCAGGGCCATGATTCACTCTGTGGTGCTGAACAGACAGCTCTGCTGTTGAGACAGCTTTATGCGGGGCCCTAACAGTCTGTGGTCACCGTTTGTCCCCGTTATAGTGCAATTCATGTCTTCTTTAGTGTTGTATCAAAAAGAAATATGTTGAGTTTACCCCTCCAAGATTAACATTCTACAAACCTCCACTGTCATAGTGTAGAGTTAAACAGTCAACACCAGGGGTATTTATACAGGACCATAGTGTAAACTACTACACATCTCTGATAGGAGGAACTAAACTACCACACATCTCTGATAGGAGGAACTAAACTACTACACATCTCTGATAGGAGGAACTAAACTACTACACATCTCTGATAGGAGGAACTAAACTACCACACATCTCTGATAGGAGGAACTAAACTACTACACATCTCTGATAGGTGGAGGAACTAAACTACTACACATCTCTGACAGGAGGAACTAAACTACTGCACATCTCTGACAGGAGGAACTAAACTATTACACATCTCTGATAGGAGGAACTAAACTACCACACATCTCTGATAGGAGGAACTACGCTACTACACATCTCTGATAGGTGGAGGAACTAAACTACTACACATCTCTGATAGGAGGAACTAAACTACCACACATCTCTGACAGGAGGAACTAAACTATTACACATCTCTGATAGGAGGAACTAAACTACCACACATCTCTGACAGGAGGAACTAAACTATTACACATCTCTGATAGGAGGAACTAAACTACCACACATCTCTGACAGGAGGAACTAAACTATTACACATCTCTGATAGGAGGAACTAAACTACCACACATCTCTGACAGGAGGAACTAAACTATTACACATCTCTGATAGGAGGAACTAAACTACCACACATCTCTGACAGGAGGAACTAAACTACTACACATCTCTGATAGGAGGAACTAAACTACCACACATCTCTGATAGGAGGAACTACGCTACTACACATCTCTGATAGGTGGAGGAACTAAACTACTACACATCTCTGATAGGAGGAACTAAACTACTGGACATCTCTGATAGGAGGAACTAAACTACTACACATCTCTGATAGGAGGAACTAAACTACCACACATCTCTGATAGGAGGAACTAAACTACTACACATCTCTGACAGGAGGAACTAAACTACTACACATCTCTGACAGGAGGAACTAAACTACTACACATCTCTGACAGGAGGAACTAAACTACTACACATCTCTGATAGGAGGAACTAAACTACTACACATCTCTGATAGGAGGAACTAAACTACCACACATCTCTGATAGGAGGAACTAGTGACTGTGCAATGAAGATAATCAATAAATAAGTTTTGATTCAGGAACAAACTCCTCCACTTCTCTGATCGGTCGGTGTGTTTGGTCTCTGTTCTCTGTCAGGTCTCTGCCTGGATACACTTGGTGATTAAAACGTAGCATCCCACCTGCTCATTAATCACAGAAGCAGTGCAGATGGCCGTCTTTGACAGAGAAAAAAAAAACCCAAGCAAACTATCAGCTCTACACTGGCTAATTAATCCTCCTAGTCTTTGAATAATGCTGCAAACACATAAATTAACCTCCCTTTAAAGGAGAAAAGAGACAAATATCTTCTTACAATTGCTGAATAATTTCATTATTTTCTGACTAATAATGGGCAGAAATGTTCAAAAGGAATCCTTGGGTGGAAATATTTTCTCAAATCCTTTTTTGATGCTGTTGTATTTCTTGTTTGTTTGTTAGTTTGTTTGTTAGTTTGTTTCCTGAGGTGTTACCAGGAACTATAAGAGAGGAGGGAGAGAGAGAGAAAGAGAGAGCAAAAGAAAGAAAGCAAGACAGAGAGAGAGAGACAGAGAGAGAGAGACAGAGAGAGAGAGACAGAGAGAGAGACAGAGAGACAGAGAGAGAGAGAGAGAGACAGAGAGAGAGAGAGAGAGAGAGAGAGAGAGAGAGAGAAAGAGAGAGGAGAGAGACAGAGAAGAGACAGAGAGACAGAGAGACAGAGAGAGAGACAGAGAGAGAGACAGAGAGAGAGACAGAGAGAGAGACAGAAAAAGAGAGGAGAGAGACAGAGAGAGAGAGACAGAGAGACAGAGAGAGAGAGAGAGAGAGAGAGAGAGAGAGAGGGTTAGTTAATAAAACTGCATCAAACGTCCAAACTGGGTGAGTGAACCAAAACGGAGCACCGTACTCCGTAACGTTAAACATATCTTCCTCTTTGTTCTCTTTTTTGAAGATGTATCACTTGCTTCGAAAGGGGTTTCTGAGCTAAATTAGAGCTAGCTAGCAACCGCAGCAGACAAACACAACAGTTGCCGTGACAACGGTGCAGCAGAACAGAACAGCGGTCCACAGATCACACTGTTCCTGCCTCCCCCTCAGAGCTGAGTTCCTTACCGACCCTCCTGAGGCCAAAAAGGAATCAGCGGGGAAAGCTTTTTAACAGAAACTACTGGAAAGGGGGGTTGACCAGAAACCCTTTTCGCATGACTGTGATTTGAGTAATCATCTTTCTCACTGGGAAGGAGGGAATCTATAATGGGTGGGAGCTGAAAGACAAAGAGACAGATGACCCTGACAGCAACACGATAACTATCAACCCCTGCAAGACTTGGACTGTCATGGTGTAAGGTAACAGACTGGGACTGTCATGGTGTAAGGTACCAGACTGGGACTGTCATGGTGTAAGGTAACAGCCTGGGACTGTCATGGTGTAAGGTAACAGACTGGGACTGTCATGGTGTATGGTAACAGACTGTTTATAACAGACTGGGACTGTCATGGTGTAAGGTAACAGACTGGGACTGTCATGGTGTATGGTAACAGACTGGGACTGTCATGGTGTAAGGTAACAGACTGGGACTGTCATGGTGTAAGGTAACAGACTGGGACTGTCATGGTGTATGGTAACAGACTGTAACAGACTGGGACTGTCATGGTGTAAGGTAACAGACTGGGACTGTCATGGTGTAAGGTAACAGACTGGGACTGTCATGGTGTATGGTAACAGCCTGGGACTGTCATGGTGTAAGGTAACAGACTGGGACTGTCATGGTGTATGGTAACAGACTGGGACTGTCATGGTGTATGGTAACAGACTGGGACTGTCATGGTGTAAGGTAACAGACTGGGACTGTCATGGTGTATGGTAACAGACTGGGACTGTCATGGTGTATGGTAACAGACTGGGACTGTCATGGTGTAAGGTAACAGACTGGGACTGTCATGGTGTAAGGTAACAGACTGGGACTGTCATGGTGTAAGGTAACAGACTGGGACTGTCATGGTGTAAGGTAACAGACTGGGACTGTCATGGTGTAAGGTAACAGACTGGGACTGTCATGGTGTAAGGTAACAGACTGGGACTGTCATGGTGTAAGGTAACAGACTGGGACTGTCATGGTGTAAGGTAACAGACTGGGACTGTCATGGTGTAAGGTAACAGACTGGGACTGTCATGGTGTAAGGTAACAGACTGGGACTGTCATGGTGTAAGGTAACAGACTGGGACTGTCATGGTGTAAGGTAACAGACTGGGACTGTCATGGTGTATGGTAACAGACTGGGACTGTCATGGTGTAAGGTAACAGACTGGGACTGTCATGGTGTAAGGTAACAGACTGGGACTGTCATGGTGTAAGGTAACAGACTGGGACTGTCATGGTGTAAGGTAACAGACTGGGACTGTCATGGTGTAAGGTAACAGACTGGGACTGTCATGGTGTATGGTAACAGACTGTTTATAACAGAGGGGCGGCAGCGTAGCCTAGTGGTTAGACCGGAGGGGCGGCAGCGTAGCCTAATGGTTAGAGCGTTGGACTAGTAACCGGAAAGTTGCAAGTTCAAACCCCCGAGCTGACAAGGTACAAAACCAGTTTCTAGACCAGTTCCTAGACCAGTTAACCCATTGTTCCTAGACCAGTTAACCCATTGTTCCTAGACCAGTTAACCCATTGTTCCTAGACCAGTTAACCCATTGTTCCTAGACCAGTTAACCCACTGTTCCTAGACCAGTTAACCCACTGTTCCTAGACCAGTTAACCCACTGTTCCTAGACCAGTTAACCCACTGTTCCTAGACCAGTTAACCCACTGTTCCTAGACCAGTTAACCCACTGTTCCTAGACCAGTTAACCCACTGTTCCTAGACCAGTTAACTCACTGTTCCTAGACCAGTTAACTCACTGTTCCTAGACCAGTTAACCCACTGTTCCTAGGCCGTCATTGAAAATAAGAATTTGTTCTTAACTGACTTGCCTAGTTAAATAAAAAAATAAAGGTCAAATAGCAAACCCCCAAAAAATAATAGAGAATGAATACTGGTTTGATAACGATTGCAAAAATCTAAGAAAGTAAATTGAGAAATATATCTATTCAAAAACACAGAGAACCAGACAACAACAATATACACCTTCAATATGGGGAAACACTGAAGCAAAACACACCCTAAGAACAGAAAAGGAAGAGCACATTGGAAATCAGCTGGATGGAATTGAGGAATCCATAGACTTCTGGGAGAATTAAACAAACCTCATCATGAGGAATTGGCTCTCTTAAGATAGGGTTATGTGGAGAAATCACTTTGCAAACCTCTACAGCAATATAACAAAGAGCCCAGAACAAAAAGATATTCAAGACAAATAACACATCCTTGAATCAGCAGTCAAAGACGATCAGAATCCTGTGGCTACCCCAGTTACAGAAGAAGACGATCAGAATCCTGTGGCTACCCCAGTTACAGAAGAAGACTATCAGAATCCTGTGGCTACCCCAGTTACAGAAGAAGACTATCAGAATCCTGTGGCTACCCAGAATCAGTTACAGAAGAAGACTATCAGAATCCTGTGGCTACCCCAGTTACAGAAGAAGACGATCAGAATCCTGTGGATACCCCAGTTACAGAAGAAGACGATCAGAATCCTGTGGCTACCCCAGTTACAGAAGAAGACGATCAGAATCCTGTGGATACCCCAGTTACAGAAGAAGACGATCAGAATCCTGTGGCTACCCCAGTTACAGAAGAAGACTATCAGAATCCTGTGGCTACCCCAGTTACAGAAGAAGACTATCAGAATCCTGTGGCTACCCCAGTTACAGACGAAGACTATCAGAATCCTGTGGATACCCCAGTTACAGAAGAAGACTATCAGAATCCTGTGGCTACCCCAGTTACAGAAGAAGACGATCAGAATCCTGTGGCTACCCCAGTTACAGAAGAAGACTATCAGAATCCTGTGGCTACCCCAGTTACAGAAGAAGACTATCAGAATCCTGTGGCTACCCCAGTTACAGAAGAAGACGATCAGAATCCTGTGGATACCCCAGTTACAGAAGAAGACGATCAGAATCCTGTGGCTACCCCAGTTACAGAAGAAGACGATCAGAATCCTGTGGATACCCCAGTTACAGAAGAAGACGATCAGAATCCTGTGGCTACCCCAGTTACAGACGAAGACTATCAGAATCCTGTGGCTACCCCAGTTACAGAAGAAGACTATCAGAATCCTGTGGCTACCCCAGTTACAGACGAAGACTATCAGAATCCTGTGGATACCCCAGTTACAGAAGAAGACGATCAGAATCCTGTGGCTACCCCAGTTACAGACGAAGACTATCAGAATCCTGTGGCTACCCCAGTTACAGACGAAGACTATCAGAATCCTGTGGCTAAATAGCAGACTAGATCATTTCGCTGAGGAACACAACGTCCTGAGCAGAAGCCAGGCTGGATTTTTTTTTAAATGATCGTACAACAGACCACATTTCCAACCTCCACACTCTTAATTGACAAACAATTAAACCAGAACAAAGACACAATCTACTCGTGTTTCGTAGACTTCTGTAAGCGTCTGCTTCCAGCTCACACTCTCAAACACGTAGGTCCCCTGAACGCAGCTCACTCTCCAGACACGTAGGTCCCCTGAACGCAGCTCACTCTCCAGGCCCACTTTCCAGCTCACACCCTCAAACACGTAGGTCCCCTGAACGCAGCTCTCTCCAGGCCCACTTTCCAGCTCACACCCTCAAACACGTAGGTCCCCTGAACGCAGCTCACTCTCCAGGCCCACTTTCCAGCTCACACCCTCAAACACGTAGGTCCCCTGAACGCAGCTCACTCTCCAGGCCCACTTTCCAGCTCACACCCTCAAACACGTAGGTCCCCTGAACGCAGCTCACTCTCCAGACACATAGGTCCCCTGAACGCAGCTCACTCTCCAGGCCCACTTTCCAGCTTACACCCTCAAACACGTAGGTCCCCTGAACGCAGCTCACTCTCCAGGCCCACTTTCCAGCTCACACCCTCAAACACGTAGGTTCCCTGAATGCAGCTCACTCTCCAGACACGTAGGTTCCCTGAACGCAGCTCACTCTCCAGACACGTAGGTCCCCTGAACGCAGCTCACTCTCCAGATCCCAATCACCTGAATTCTGATCACCTGTTCACAACACCTGTGGGTCATTATCACACACTGTTTAGCTCAGTTCTTTGCACCCCGTCACTGAGAGGTATTGTTTGTTTTGATACACATTCTATTCGGAGCTCTGTTTCTGTCCATGTTATTCCTCCTGTGTTTCGTAGTTGTTCCTGTCATCAACCTCTTGCCTGATCTCCTGAATGATGTTACCAGCCTTTTCCCTGCCTGTACTGTTGCCTTTTTGGACTCCCTGTTTATGACCTTCTGCCTGCCCCTGGACCCAGCTACCTGCCCCTGGTCCCAGCTACCTGCCCCTTACATTTACATTTACATTTAAGTCATTTAGCAGACGCTCCCCTTGAACCAGCTCCCTGCCCCTGGACCCAGCTACCTGCCCCTGGTTCCAGCTACCTGCCCCTGTACCCATCTACCTGCCCCTCTACCCAGCTACCTGCCCATGTACCCAGCTACATGCCCCTGGACCCAGCTACCTGCCCCTGGTCCCAGCTACCTGCCCCTGGACCCAGCTACCTGCCCCTGGACCCAGCTACCTGCCCATGTACCCAGCTACCAGCCCCTGGTCCCAGCTACCTGCCCCTGGACCCAGCTACCTGCCCCTGGACCCAGCTACCTGCCCCTGGTCCCAGCTACCTGCCCCTGGACCCAGCTACCTGCCCCTGGACCCAGCTACATGCCCCTGGACCCAGCTACCTGCCCCTGGACCCAGCTACCTGCCCCTGGTCCCAGCTACCTGCCCCTTACATTTACATTTACATTTAAGTCATTTAGCAGACGCTCCCCTTGAACCAGCTCCCTGCCCCTGGACCCAGCTACCTGCCCCTGGTTCCAGCTACCTGCCCCTGTACCCATCTACCTGCCCCTCTACCCAGCTACCTGCCCATGTACCCAGCTACATGCCCCTGGACCCAGCTACCTGCCCCTGGTCCCAGCTACCTGCCCCTGGACCCAGCTACCTGCCCCTGGACCCAGCTACCTGCCCCTGCCCCTGGACCCAGCTACCTGCCCCTGGACCCAGCTACCTGCCCCTGGACCCAGCTACCTGCCCCTGGACCCAGCTACCTGCCCCTGGACCCAGCTACCTGCCCCCCAGCTGGACCCAGCTACCTGCCCCTGGACCCAGCTACTACCTGCCCCTGGATGCCCCTGGACCCAGCTACCTGCCCCTGGACCCCCAGCTACCTGCCCCTGGACCCAGCTACCTGCCCCTGGACCCAGCCCCCAGCTGCCCCTGACCCAGCTACCTGCCCCTGGACCCAGCTACATGCCCCTGGACCCAGCTACCTGCCCCTGGACCCAGCTACCTGCCCCTGCCCCTGGACCCAGCTACCTGCCCCTGGACCCAGCTACCTGCCCCTGGACCCAGCTACCTGCCCCTGGACCCAGCTACCTGCCCCTGGACCCAGCTACCTGCCCCTGGACCCAGCTACCTGCCCCCCCTGGACCCTACATGCCCCTGCCCCTGACCCAGCTACCTGCCCCTGGACCCAGCTACCTGCCCCTGCCCCTGGACCCAGCTACCTGCCCCTGGACCCAGCTACCTGCCCCTGGCCCCTGGACCCAGCTACCTGCCCCTGGACCCAGCTACCTGCCTCCTCCTGTGTTCCTTTACTAATAAACACCTGCTGCACCCTGTGCTTTAAACCAGCTCTCTGGCTCCCATCGTATTCATTACAACTTCAAAGGAGCATTTGATTAAATTTGGCACAAAGGTATTTTTCTTATTATAAACTAATAGAAAGTGGTATTGGAGGGAAAACATGATTTTATTAAATCAAAGTACACTAAAAACAAATTGCGAGGTTATAATTGGCAACAAGCAAACAGACTTCTTCTCTCGGGGACAGGGTGAAACAGGGCTGCTCAATAAGTCCAATACTATTTAACATCGACATTAATGAATTAGCAAAAACAGAATAGTTGGCAGCACGTTGTCTCACCCTACACAACACTGAAATCAAGTGTCTGCTGTAGACAGAAGACCTGGTGCTGCTGTCTCCCACTAAGGAGGGTCTGTTGTCTCCCACTAAGGAGGGTCTGTTGTCTCCCACTAAGGAGGGTCTGTTGTCTCCCACTAAGGAGGGTCTGCTGTAGACAGATGACCTGGTGCTGCTGTCTCCCACTAAGGAGGGTCTGTTGTCTCCCACTAAGGAGGGTCTGTTGTCTCCCACTAAGGAGGGTCTGTTGTCTCCCACTAAGGAGGGTCTGCTGTAGACAGATGACCTGGTGCTGCTGTCTCCCACTAAGGAGGGTCTGCTGTAGACAAATTACCTGGTGCTGCTGTCTCCCACTAAGGAGGGTCTGCTGTCTCCCACTAAGGAGGGTCTGTTGTAGACAAATGACCTGGTGCTGCTGTCTCCCACTAAGGAGGGTCTGTTGTCTCCCACTAAGGAGGGTCTGCTGTCTCCCACTAAGGAGGGTCTGTTGTCTCCCACTAAGGAGGGTCTGCTGTCTCCCACTAAGGAGGGTCTGCTGTCTCCCACTAAGGAGGGTCTGCTGTAGACAGATGACCTGGTGCTGCTGTCTCCCACTAAGGAGGGTCTGCTGTAGACAGATGACCTGGTGCTGCTGTCTCCCACTAAGGAGGGTCTGTTGTCTCCCACTAAGGAGGGTCTGTTGTCTCCCACTAAGGAGGGTCTGCTGTAGACAGATGACCTGGTGCTGCTGTCTTCCACTAAGGAGGGTCTGTTGTAGACAAATTACCTGGTGCTGCTGTCTCCCACTAAGGAGGGTCTGCTGTCTCCCACTAAGGAGGGTCTGTTGTAGACAAATGACCTGGTGCTGCTGTCTCCCACTAAGGAGGGTCTGTTGTCTCCCACTAAGGAGGGTCTGCTGTCTCCCACTAAGGAGGGTCTGTTGTCTCCCACTAAGGAGGGTCTGCTGTCTCCCACTAAGGAGGGTCTGCTGTCTCCCACTAAGGAGGGTCTGCTGTAGACAGATGACCTGGTGCTGCTGTCTCCCACTAAGGAGGGTCTGCCGTAGACAGATGACCTGGTGCTGCTGTCTCCCACTAAGGAGGGTCTGCTGTCTCCCACTAAGGAGGGTCTGCTGTAGACAGATGACCTGGTGCTGCTGTCTCCCACTAAGGAGGGTCTGCTGTCTCCCACTAAGGAGGGTCTGCTGTCTCCCACTAAGGAGGGTCTGCTGTCTTCCACTAAGGAGGGTCTGCTGTCTCCCACTAAGGAGGGTCTGCTGTAGACAGATGACCTGGTGCTGCTGTCTCCCACTAAGGAAGGTCTGCTGTCTCCCACTAAGGAGGGTCTGCTGTCTCCCACTAAGGAGGGTCTGCTGTCTCCCACTAAGGAGGGTCTGTTGTAGATAGATGACCTGGTGCTGCTGTCTCCCACTAAGGAGGGGCTGCAGTCTCCCACGAAGGAGGGTCTGCCGTCTCCCACTAAGGAGGGTCTGCCGTCTCCCACTAAGGAGGGTCTGCCGTCTCCCACTAGGGAGGGTCTGCTGTCTCCCACTAAGGAGGGTCTGCTGTCTCCCACGAAGGAGAGTCTGCCGTCTCCCACTAAGGAGGGTCTGCCGTCTCCCACTAAGGAGGGTCTGCTGTCTCCCACTAAGGAGGTCTGCTGTCTCCCAATAAGGAGGGTATACTGTCTCCCACTAAGGAGGGTCTGCAGTAGACAGATGACCTGGTGCTGCTGTCTCCCACTAAGGAGGGTCTGCTGTAGACAGATGACCTGGTGCTGCTGTCTCCCACTAAGGAGGGTCTGCTGTCTCCCACTAAGGAGGGTCTGCTGTCTCCCACTAAGGAGGGTCTGCCGTCTACCACTAAAGAGGGTCTGCTGTCTCCCACTAAGGAGGGTCTGCTGTCTCCCAATAAGGAGGGTCTACTGTCTCCCACTAAAGAGGGTCTGCTGTAGACAGATGACCTGGTGCTGCTGTCTCTTACTAAGGAGGGTCTGCTGTCTTCCACGAAGGAGAGTCTGCCGTCTCCCACTAAGGAGGGTCTGCTGTCTCCCACTAAGGAGGGTCTGCTGTCTCCCAATAAGGAGGGTCTACTGTCTCCCACTAAGGAGGGTCTGCTGTAGACAGATGGCCTGGTGCTGCTGTCTCCCACTAAGGAGGGTCTGCTGTAGACAGATGGCCTGGTGCTGCTGTCTCCCACTAAGGAGGGTCTGCTGTCTCCCACTAAGGAGGGTCTGCTGTCTCACACTAAGGAGGGTCTGCTGTTTCCCACTAAGGAGGGTCTGCTGTCTCCCACTAAGGAGGGTCAGCTGTAGACAGATGGCCTGGTGCTGCTGTCTCCCACTAAGGAGGGTCTACTGTCTCCCACTAAGGAGGGTCTGCTGTCTCACACTAAGGAGGGTCTGTTGTAGACGGGCTCTGACCGTTAACCACAGGTTCTGTCTGACCTGGGCTCTGACAGTTAACCTAAAAACCCCGAATAGAATTATATTCCAAAAAAGGATGACAAATATAAATTATATTTGGACACAGTTCTATTAGAACACACCAAAAACAACATGTATCTAAGACTAAATATCAGCAACACAGGAAGATTTCACCTGGCTGAGAGACAAAGCTTTCACCTGGCTGAGAGACGAAGCTTCCACATGGCTGAGAGACAAAGCTTCCACTTGGCTGAGAGACAAAGCTTTCACATGGCTGAGAGACAAAGCTTTCACATGGCTGAGAGACAAAGCTTCCACACGGCTGAGAGACAAAGCTTTCACATGGCTGAGAGACAAAGCTTCCACATGGCTGAGAGCCAAAGCTTCCACATGGCTGAGAGACAAAGCTTCCACATGGCTGAGAGCCAAAGCTTCCACATGGCTGAGAGACAAAGCTTCCACATGGCTGAGAGACAAAGCTTTCACATGGCTGAGAGACAAAGCTTTCACATGGCTGAGAGACAAAGCTTTCACCTGGCTGAGAGACAAAGCTTTCACCTGGCTGAGAGACAAAGCTTTCACCTGGCTGAGAGACAAAGCTTTCACCTGGCTGAGAGACAAAGCTTTAACAATGTCTGAGAGACAAAGCTTTAACATGGCTGAGAGACAAAGATTTCACATGGCTGAGTGAAAAAGCTTCCACATGGCTGAAAGACAAAGCTTTCACATGTCTGAGAGACAAAGCGTTCACATGGCTGAGAGACAAAGATTTCACATGGCTGAGTGAAAAAGCTTCCACATGGCTGAGAGACAAAGCTTTCACATGTCTGAGAGACAATGCTTTCACATGGCTGATAGACAACGCTTTCACATGGCTGAGAGACAAAGCATGCACATGGCTGAGAGACAAGGCATTCACATGGCTGAGAGACAAAGCACTCACATGGCTGAGAGACAATGCTTTCACCTGGCTGAGAGAAAGCTTTCACATGGCTGATAGACAAAGCTTTCACATGGCTGAGAGACAAAGCTTCCATATGGCTGAGAGACAAAGCTTTCACATGGCTGAGAGACTAAGCTTTCACATGGCTGAGAGACAAAGCTTTCACATGGCTGAGAGAAAAAGCTTCCACATGGCTGAGAGACAACGCTTTCACATGGCTGAGAGACAAAGCTTTCACATGGCTGAGAGACAACGCTTTCACATGGCTGAGAGACAACGCTTTCACATGGCTGAGAGACAAAGCATTCACATGGCCGAGAGACAAAGCTTTCACCTGGCTGAGAGACAAAGATTTCACATGGCTGAGAGACAAAGCTTTCACCTGGCTGAGAGACAAAGCATTCACATGGCTGAGAGACAAGGCATTCACATGGCTGAGAGACAAAGCATTCACATGGCTGAGAGACAAAGCTTTCACATGGCTGAGAGACAAAGCTTCCATATGGCTGAGAGACTAAGCTTTCACATGGCTGAGAGACTAAGCTTTCACATGGCTGAGAGACAAAGCTTTCACATGGCTGAGAGACAAAGCTTTCACATGGCTGAGAGACAAAGCTTTCACATGGCTGAGAGACAAAGCTTTCACATGGCTGAGAGACAAAGCAAGAAGAGCATTCTATGCCATTAAAAGGAACATTAAAATCGAAATTCCAATTAGAATCTGGCTCAAAAACTTTTTCAATCGGTTATAGAACTAATTGCTCTGTATGGCAGTGAAGTATGGGGTCCAATCTCGAATAATGAATTGACCAAATGGGACAAACATCCAATTGAAATATTGCATGCAGAGTTTTGCCAGACAGTATTACAAGTAAAAAGAAAAACTCAAAATAACTAATGTAGATCAGAATGAGGCCACAACCACCTGCTCACCCAGCCAGCTGGTTCTGAGGCTCAGTTCACTAACCCAAACCAACCCCATAGAGCCTCAGGACAGCACCCAGCCAGCTGGTACTGAGGCTCAGTTCACTAACCCAAACCAACCCCATAGAGCCTCAGGACAGCACCCAGCCAGCTGGTTCTGAGGCTCAGTTCACTAACCCAAACCAACCTCATAAAGCCTCAGGACAGCACCCAGCCAGCTGGTTCTGAGGCTCAGTTCACTAACCCAAACCAACCCCATAGAGCCTCAGAACAGCACCCAGCCAGCTGGTTCTGAAGCTCAGTTCACTAACCCAAACCAACCCCATAGAGCCTCAGGACAGCAGTCAGCCAGCTGGTACTGAGGCTCAGTTCACTAACCCAAACCAACCCCATAGAGCCTCAGGACAGCACCCAGCCAGCTGGTTCTGAGGCTCAGTTCACTAACCCAAACCAACCCCATAGAGCCTCAGAACAGCACTCAGCCAGCTGGTACTGAGGCTCAGTTCACTAACCCAAACCAACCCCATAGAGCCTCAGGACAGCACCCAGCCAGCTGGTTCTGAGGCTCAGTTCACTAACCCAAACCAACCCCATAGAGCCTCAGGACAGCACTCAGCCAGCTGGTACTGAGGCTCAGTTCACTAACCCAAACCAACTCCATAGAGCCTCAGGACAGCACCCAGCCAGCTGGTTCTGAGGCTCAGTTCACTAACCCAAACCAACCCCATAGAGCCTCAGAACAGCACTCAGCCAGCTGGTACTGAGGCTCAGTTCACTAACCCAAACCAACCCCATAGAGCCTCAGGACAGCACCCAGCCAGCTGGTTCTGAGGCTCAGTTCACTAACCCAAACCAACCCCATAGAGCCTCAGGACAGCACCCAGCCAG
The DNA here is from genome assembly GCF_021184085.1 of Oncorhynchus gorbuscha. Classification (NCBI taxonomy): domain Eukaryota; kingdom Metazoa; phylum Chordata; class Actinopteri; order Salmoniformes; family Salmonidae; genus Oncorhynchus; species Oncorhynchus gorbuscha. The sequence continues at coordinate 65,171 of NW_025746305.1, forward strand.
CTGGTTCTGAGGCTCAGTTCACTAACCCAAACCAACCCCATAGAGCCTCAGGACAGCACCCAGCCAGCTGGTACTGGGGCTCAGTTCACTAACCCAAACCAACCCCATAGAGCCTCAGAACAGCACTCAGCCAGCTGGTACTGAGGCTCAGTTCACTAACCCAAACCAACCCCATAGAGCCTCAGAACAGCACCCAGCCAGCTGGTACTGAGGCTCAGTTCACTAACCCAAACCAACCCCATAGAGCCTCAGGACAGCACCCAGCCAGCTGGTACTGGGGCTCAGTTCACTAACCCAAACCAACCCCATAGAGCCTCAGAACAGCACTCAGCCAGCTGGTACTGAGGCTCAGTTCACTAACCCAAACCAACCCCATTGGGCCTCAGAACAGCACCCAGCCAGCTGGTACTGAGGCTCAGTTCACTAACCCAAACCAACCCCATAGAGCCTCAGGACAGCAGTCAGCCAGCTGGTTCTGAGGCTCAGTTCACTAACCCAAACCAACCCCATAGAGCCTCAGAACAGCACCCAGCCAGCTGGTTCTGAGGCTCAGTTCACTAACCCAAACCAACCCCATAGAGCCTCAGGACAGCAGTCAGCCAGCTGGTTCTGAGGCTCAGTTCACCAACCCAAACCAACCCCATAGAGCCTCAGGACAGCACCCAGCCAGCTGGTACTGAGGCTCAGTTCACTAACCCAAACCAACCCCATAGAGCCTCAGGACAGCACTCAGCCAGCTGGTTCTGAGGCTCAGTTCCAGCTGGTTCTGAGGCTCCAAACCAACCCCATAGAGCCTCAGGACAGCACTCAGCCAGCTGGCACTGAGGCCAAATTATCACAAAACAAAAATAAAAATATATCACCTATTGGAAAGACAAGACAAACAATTATAAGTAAACTTCAATGCTATTTGTCTCTAAACAGACAGTACATGGTGGCAGACTATCTGACCACAGTCTGGACAGAGAGGACAGTCTGGCGATAGAGACCGGTCATCACAGACAAACCTGGCTGCCCAGAGAGGACAGTCTGGCTATAGAGACCGGTTATCACAGACAAACCTGGCTGCCCAGAGAGGACAGTCTGGCTATAGAGACGGGTCATCACAGACAAACCTGGCTGCCCAGAGAGGACAGTCTGGCTATAGAGACCGGTCATCACAGACAAACCTGGCTGCCCAGAGAGGACAGTCTGGCTATAGAGACCGGTCATCACAGACAAACCTGGCTGCCCAGAGAGGACAGTCTGGCTATAGAGACGGGTCATCACAGACAAACCTGGCTGCCCAGAGAGGACAGTCTGGCTATAGAGACCGGTCGTCACAGACAAACCTGACTGCCCAGAGAGGACAGTCTGGCTATAGAGACCGGTCATCACAGACAAACCTGGCTGCCCAGAGAGAACAGGCTGTGCTCACTCTGCTCCAGGGGAGAGACATTTCCTATTACATCGTGACTCAGACCTAAGACAATATTTCTTTCCCCAAATTATAGATAAGTACAAAGGACTTCAAACTATAAAGTCTTTCATACCACGCCGTGTATCTTCTCAGTCAGGTTGAGATTATTCTCATTAATATTGTTGTTGTTGTAGTTGCTGATCATGGTAATCAAAATTCCACCCTTCTAGTTATATATATATATATATATATGTCAATACAGTCTATGAGAGAGAGAGAGAGAGAGAGAGAGAGAGAGAGAGAGAGAGAGAGAGAGAGACAGAGAGAGACAGACAGACAGACAGACAGACAGACAGACAGACAGACAGACAGACAGACAGACAGACAGACAGACAGACAGACAGACAGACAGACAGACAGACAGACAGACAGACAGACAGACAGACAGACAGACAGACAGACAGACAGACAGACAGAGAGAGAGAGAGAGAGAGTCTTACATTATGGATACTGACCAAACTGTGTGTTGTTGTGGTTTTGTCTACTAATGAGGGCTGGCCAAGAGCCTTCATATCCTCATGAATTATATGCTGCAATGTCTTTCCCATCATGTGCCACATCAAAACCCTCGTCAGCCTTTTATTGAAGCATCAGTCTGAACTTGAGGAGTGGAGGACTCAGAGCTCTGAGGCTGTACAACCAGAGAGGAGCTGGGGAGTGGAGGACTCAGAGCTCTGAGACAGTACAACCAGGGAGGAGATGGGGAGTGGAGGACTCAGAGCTCTGAGGCTGTACAACCAGGGAGGAGATGGGGAGTGGAGGACTCAGAGCTCTGAGGCAGTACAACCAGGGAGGAGATGGGGAGTGGAGGACTCAGAGCTATGAGGCAGTACAACCAGGGAGGAGATGGGGAGTGGAGGACTCAGAACTCTGAGACAGTACAACCAGGGAGGAGATGGGGAGTGGAGGACTCAGAGCTCTGAGGCTGTACAACCAGGGAGGAGATGGGGAGTGGAGGACTCAGAGCTCTGAGGCTGTACAACCAGGGAGGAGATGGGGAGTGGAGGACTCAGAGCTCTGAGACAGTACAACCAGGGAGGAGATGGGGAGTGGAGGACTCAGAACTCTGAGACAGTACAACCAGGGAGGAGATGGGGAGTGGAGGACTCAGAGCTCTGAGGCTGTACAACCAGGGAGGAGATGGGGAGTGGAGGACTCAGAGCTCTGAGGCAGTACAACCAGGGAGGAGATGGGGAGTGGAGGACTCAGAGCTCTGAGGCAGTACAACCAGGGAGGAGATGGGGAGTGGAGGACTCAGAGCTATGAGGCAGTACAACCAGGGAGGAAATGAGGAGTGGAGGACTCAGAACTCTGAGACAGTACAACCAGGGAGGAGATGGGGAGTGGAGGACTCAGAACTCTGGGAGGACCAGGGAGGAGATGGGGAGTGGAGGACTCAGAGCTCTGGGAGGACCAGGGAGGAGATGGGGAGTGGAGGACTCAGATCTCTGGGAGGACCAGGGAGGAGATGGGGAGTGGAGGACTCAGAGCTCTGGGAGGATCAGGGAGGAGATGGGGAGTGGAGCACTCAGAGCACTGGGAGGACCAGGGCGGAGATGGGGAGTGGAGGACTCAGAGCTCTGGGAGGACCAGGGAGGAGATGGGGAGTGGAGGACTCAGAGCTCTGGGAGGACCAGGGAGGAGATGGGGAGTGGAGGACTCAGAGCTCTGGGAGGATCAGGGAGGAGATGGGAAGTGGAGGACTCAGAGCTCTGGGAGGACCAGGGGCTGGCTAAAGCAGGGAGGTGGAATGAAACACACACACACACACACACACACACACACACACACACACACACACACACACACACACACACACACACACACACACACACACACACACACACACACACACACACACACACACACACACACACACACACACACACACACACACACACACACACACACACACACACAGGGTGGATGATGGAGGAGGGTTCTTTGCCCTGTGAAAACGACATTTAATCACCGACCAGACCCTCCCTGCTCTGAAATGCAGAATAATGGCCTTGAGGTGGACCATAGCTTCTACCACAAACTGCAGGGTTGGTCCATCATAGAGGAAGAGAGAGAGTTGTATTATAACTGGTATCCATCATACAGGAGGAGAGAGTTGGATCGTAACTGTTATCCATCATACAGGAGGAGAGAGTTGGATCATAACTGTTATCCATCATACAGGAGGAGAGAGTTGGATCATAACTGTTATCCATCATACAGGAGGAGAGAGTTGTATATGTTATCCATAATTCAGGAGGAGAGAGTTGGATCATAACTGTTATCCATCATACAGGAGGAGAGAGTTGGACCATAACTGTTATCCATCATACAGGAGGAGAGAGTTGGATCATAACTGTTATCCATCATACAGGAGGAGAGAGTTGGATCATAACTGTTATCCATCATACAGGAGGAGAGAGTTGGATCTGTTATCCATCATACAGGAGGAGAGAGTTGGATCATAACTGTTATCCATCATTCAGGAGGAGAGAGTTGGACCATAACTGTTATCCATCATACAGGAGGAGAGAGTTGGATCATAACTGTTATCCATCATACAGGAGGAGAGAGAGTTGGACCATAACTGTTATCCATCATACAGGAGGAGAGAGTTGGATCATAACTGTTATCCATCATACAGAAGGAGAGAGTTGGATCATAACTGTTATCCATCATACAGGAGGAGAGAGTTGGATCATAACTGTTATCCATCATACAGGAGGAGAGAGTTGGATCTGTTATCCATCATACAGGAGGAGAGAGTTGGATCATAACTGTTATCCATCATTCAGGAGGAGAGAGTTGGACCATAACTGTTATCCATCATACAGGAGGAGAGAGTTGGATCATAACTGTTATCCATCATACAGGAGGAGAGAGAGTTGGACCATAACTGTTATCCATCATACAGGAGGAGAGAGTTGGATCATAACTGTTATCCATCATACAGGAGGAGAGAGTTGGATCATAACTGTTATCCATCATACAGGAGGAGAGAGTTGGATCATAACTGTTATCCATCATACAGGAGGAGAGAGAGTTGTATCTGTTATCCATCATACAGGAGGAGAGAGTTGGATCATAACTGTTATCCATCATTCAGGAGGAGAGAGTTGGACCATAACTGTTATCCATCATACTTGTTCTGTTATCCATCATACAGGAGGAGAGAGTTGGATCATAACTGTTATCCATCATACAGGAGGAGAGAGAGTTGGATCATAACTGTTATCCATCATACAGGAGGAGAGAGAGTTGGATCCTCTTCTTCTTCTTCTTCTTCTTCTTCTTCTCTCCTTTTCTCCTCCTCACTCCCTCTCTTCTCCTCTTCTTCTTCTTCTTCTTTCCTTTTCTCCTCCTCACTCCCTCTCTTCTCCCCTTCTTCTTCTCTTCTCTTCTCTTCTCTTCTCTTCTCTTCTCTTCTCTTCTCTCTCTCTCTCCTCTCCTCTCCTCCCCTCCTCTCCTCTCCTCTCCTCTCCTCCCCTCCTCTCCTCTCCTCTCTAGGCTGTGTAATTTACTAGTCTTGCCTCCTCTCCTCTCCTCTCCTCTCCTCTCCCTCTCCTCTCTCTCTCCTCTCCTCTCCTCTCTCTCCTCTCCTCTCTCTCTCTCTCTCTCCTCTCCTCTCCTCTCCTCTCCTCTCTAGGCTGTGTAATTTACTAGTCCTTCCTCCTCTCCTCTCCTCTCCTCCCCTCCTCTCCTCTCCTCTCTCTCTCCTCTCTCCTCTCTCCTCTCCTCTCCTCCCCTCCTCTCCTCTCCTCCCTAGGCTGTGTAATTTACTAGTCTTGCCTCCTCTCCTCTCTCTCCTCTCCTCTCTCCTCTCCTCTCCTCTCCCTCTCCTCTCCTCTCTCCTCTCCTCTCCTCTCCTCTCCTCTCTAGGCTGTGTAATTTACTCGTCCTTCCTCCTCTCCTCTCCTCTCCTCTCCTCACCTCTCCTCTCCTCCCCTTCTCTTCTCTTCCCTTCCTCACTCCCTCAATTCTCCTCTTCTTCTCTCTTCACTAGTCGTCCCCTTCCATTCTCCTCCTCAGTCCTCCTTTAGCCTGGTCCCAGATCTGTCGGTGTTGTTTTTATTATCACCATACGAGTTGACAAGACAAACAGAGATCTGGTGTCTCGGAGGATCAGCTTTATACCTGCATTTCAAATGAACGATTCCTAAATCCCTTTGTTTGTTTGGTTTTCTCTGGACCAGATGATGTGTCGTTACCGTCCTGTGAGTTTAATAACTAGTGAATGTTAAAATACAGGGTTTCGCCGTACTGCTGTGGTTGTCATTCGCCGGTCTAGGAGGCCATGGGGTCTGGGTAACCAGTGTGGTTGCACCACTAGCCTCGGCGGCGGGCGTTAATGCCACTGTCACAGCTGAACAAATAACGTTTCCCTTTTAATTCCTCAGAAGCTTCCAGTTTGTTTTGACTAACAAACTCCTAAACAAACAGGTGCATCCCTTATTAGGCAGAAGGCACCGTGCTGAATCTCATTATGAAGTGTCTTTGGCTTCGGTTGGTACTGCGTTGCCATAGTTACGCTCCAAACTCATTACTTGGTTACTGAGACGGGGTTATTGTTAATCTGCGTAATCCACGTGGATTAGAGAGATATTCTGTTGTTGTGTAATAGATCTTCTGGTACAGCGTCATGATGCTAATATTCATTGTACAGGGTGGATGGGAGGATGAAACTCAATTATCCTGTAAACAATGGACAATTATGTCTTCTTCTGCTTCTGCCTCTCCTACTTCTTCTTCTGCTTCTTCTTCTTCTTCTTCTTCTTCTTCTTCTGAGTCTGCCTCTCCTACTTCTTCTGCTTCTTCTTCTTCTTCTTCTTCTGAGTCTGCGTCTGCTTCTTCTTCTTCTTCTTCTTCTTCTTCTTCTTCTTTCTTCTTCCTTTCTTCTTCCTCTTGTTCTTCTTCTTCTTCTTCTCTTCTTCTTCCTCTTGTTCTTCTTCTTCTTCTTCTGCTGCTTCTTCTTCTTCTTCTTCTCTGCTTCTTCTTCTTCTTCTTCTGCTTCTTCTTCTTCTTCTTCTTCTTCTTCTTCTTCTTCTTCTGCGTCTTTCTTCTTCTTCTTCTTCTTCTTCTTCTGCTTCTGCTTCTTCTTTTTTCTTCTGCTCCTTCTTCTACTTCTGCTTCTTCTTCTTCTTCTGCTTCTGCTTTATCTCCTTCTGCTTCTTCTCCTTCTGCTTCTTCTTTTTCTTCTGCTTCTTCTTCTTTCTCTTCTTCTTCTTCTCCTTCTGCTTCTTCTTCTTCTTTCTCTTCTTCTTCTTCTCCTTCTGCTTCTTCTTCTTCCTCTTCTTCTTCTTCTTCTTCCTCTTCTTCTTCCTCTTCTTCTTCTTCTTCCTCTTCTTCTTCTTCTGCTTCTTCCTCTACTTCTGCTTCTTCTTCTTCTTCTTCTTACTCTTCTTCTTCCTCTTCTTCTTCTTCTGCTTCTTCTCCTTCTGCTTCTTCTTTTCTTTCTGCAGCAGATCCCCTGTGACTACAAATCCATCACTGTGATTTGCAGATTCAATCAGTGTGTTGAAGTCCAGGTCACCAGTAGAAAAAGGTTCTTCCTTCCTATTTTACAAGGTGACTGCTCCCTCTCAGTTTCTCTCTCTTTATCATCTCCCCTCCCTCTCTTCTTCTCTCTCTCTCCTTCCTTCTCCACTCATCCACAGGAGATAACAACCCTGTCCCTTCGCCTCAGCTTCTCTCCCTCAACACTCACTCCTTACCCCAGGTTACTTCAACTTGTGACTATCCAGGATAATGAAGAAAAAGGAACTTGCTCTCTCCCTCCTTCTCCTCCCTCTCTCTCTTTTTCTCCTCCCTCTCTCCCTCCTTCTCCTCCCTCCCTCCATCCTTCTCCTCCCTCTCTCTCCCTCCTTCTCCTCCCTCTCTCTCCCTCCTTCTCCCCCCTCTCGCCCTCCTTCTCCTCCCTCCCTCCATCCTTCTCCTCCCTCTCTCTCCCTCCTTCTCCCCCCTCTCACCCTCCTTCTCCTCCCTCTCTCTCCCTCCTTCTCCTCCCTCCCTCTCTCTCCCTCCTTCTCCTCCCTCTCTCCCTCCTTCTCCTCCCTCTCTCCTCCTCTATTATCCATTCCTCCACAGGGTTCCTCCTATAACAACCCTCCCTCCCTCTACCTCCCTCTACCTCCCTCTCTCTCTCTATCTAACGGCAACAGCAGTAGCTGCAACTGATATAATGACCTGTCCGTCTGCAACATGTTGTTGTGAGTTTGTCATTGCCAGGAGCACCCTGTAGTCCAGACGTGGAGTGTCGCTCTGATTGAAGGTAAACTGTAGTCCAGACATGAAGTGTTGCTCTGATTTAAGCTAAGCTGCCTTATCTTGCTGTGCGGTGTGCCCTACATGTCTGGACTACTATAGATCCACTGTCTGGCTTCCAGAAAGCACCCTATTCCCTATACAGCGCAATCTGATGTATGTGATGGTTTAAAACGGCCGTCAAACATCTATATACTATTGATCAGGAGCCCGATGGTCTCCCCCTGTGTGCCCTGGTCATAAGTACTGCACTAAATGGGTAATAGGGTCCCATTTAGGATGTATAGCTTCGTAGTGTAGTCTACTAGAGGTATGATTCACTGTGTCACTGCTGTGTGTTTTACCTCTGGGAAATCTGGGAGTGAAGGAAGGAAATGGTATTCTGGGTAAATCTCATGTAAAATATGACCTCTGTGTCTCCCTATAATTGAACCCAACGGTCAAATAGAGAGAGGAAGGGGTGTGGTTAATCCCCCAAAAAAATGAACTGGATAAGGATAATGTTCTGTAATGGGGGAGTCTAACATGTTCTGTAATGGGGGAGTCTAACATGTTCTGTAATGGGGGAGTCTAGCTGGATAACATGTTCTGTAATGGGGGAGTCTAACTGGATAACATGTTCTGTAATGGGGGAGTCTAACATGTTCTGTAATGGGGGACTCTAACATGTTCTGTAATGGGGAGTCTAGCTGGATGTTCTGTAATGGGGGAGTCTAACTGGATAACATGTTCTGTAATGGGGAGTCTAGCTGGATAACATGTTCTGTAATGGGGAGTCTAACATGTTCTGTAATGGGGAGTCTAGCTGGATAACATGTTCTGTAATGGGGGAGTCTAGCTGGATAACATGTTCTGTAATGGGGGAGTCTAACATGTTCTGTAATGGGGAGTCTAGCTGGATAACATGTTCTGTAATGGGGAGTCTAGCTGGATAACATGTTCTGTAATGGGGGAGTCTAGCTGGATAACATGTTCTGTAATGGGGAGTCTAGCTGGATAACATGTTCTGTAATGGGGAGTCTAGCTGGATAACATGTTCTGTAATGGGGAGTCTAGCTGGATAACATGTTCTGTAATGGGGGAGTCTAACTGGATAACATGTTCTGTAATGGGGGAGTCTAACTGGATAACATGTTCTGTAATGGGGAGTCTAGCTGGATAACATGTTCTGTAATGGGGAGTCTCTGGATAACATGTTCTGTAATGGGGAGTCTAGCTGGATAACATGTTCTGTAATGGGGGAGTCTAACATGTTCTGTAATGGGGGAGTCTAACTGGATAACATGTTCTGTAATGGAGTCTAACTGGATAACATGTTCTGTAATGGGGAGTCTAACATGTTCTGTAATGGGGAGTCTGCTGATAACATGTTCTGTAATGGGGAGTCTAGCTGGATTACATGTTCTGTAATGGGGAGTCTAGCTGGATAACATGTTCTGTAATGGGGAGTCTAGCTGGATAACATGTTCTGTAATGGGGAGTCTAGCTGGATAACATGTTCTGTAATGGGGGAGTCTGCTGGATAACATGTTCTGTAATGGGGAGTCTAGCTGGATAACATGTTCTGTAATGGGGAGTCTAACATGTTCTGTAATGGGGAGTCTAGCTGGATAACATGTTCTGTAATGGGGAGTCTAACTGGATAACATGTTCTGTAATGGGGAGTCTAACTGGATAACATGTTCTGTAATGGGGGAGTCTGCTGATAACATGTTCTGTAATGGGGAGTCTCTGGATAACATGTTCTGTAATGGGAGTCTAACTGGATAACATGTTCTGTAATGGGGAGTCTAGCTGGATAACATGTTCTGTAATGGGGAGTCTAACTGGATAACATGTTCTGTAATGGGGAGTCTAACTGGATAACATGTTCTGTAATGGGGAGTCTAGCTGGATAACATGTTCTGTAATGGGGGAGTCTAACTGGATAACATGTTCTGTAATGGGGGAGTCTAACATGTTCTGTAATGGGGAGTCTAGCTGGATAACATGTTCTGTAATGGGGAGTCTAGCTGGATAACATGTTCTGTAATGGGGAGTCTAACTGGATAACATGTTCTGTAATGGGGGAGTCTAGCTGGATAACATGTTCTGTAATGGGGAGTCTAACTGGATAACATGTTCTGTAATGGGGAGTCTAACTGGATAACATGTTCTGTAATGGGGGAGTCTAGCTGGATAACATGTTCTGTAATGGGGGAGTCTAACTGGATAACATGTTCTGTAATGGGGGAGTCTAACTGGATAACATGTTCTGTAATGGGGAGTCTAACTGGATAACATGTTCTGTAATGGGGAGTCTAACTGGATAACATGTTCTGTAATGGGGGAGTCTAACATGTTCTGTAATGGGGGATAGCTGGATAACATGTTCTGTAATGGGGAGTCTAACTGGATAACATGTTCTGTAATGGGGGAGTCTAGCTGGATAACATGTTCTGTAATGGGGAGTCTAACTGGATAACATGTTCTGTAATGGGGGAGTCTAACTGGATAACATGTTCTGTAATGGGGGAGTCTAGCTGGATAACATGTTCTGTAATAGTCTAACATGTTCTGTAATGGGTTCTGTAATGGGGAGTCTAACTGGATAACATGTTCTGTAATGGGGGAGTCTAACATGTTCTGTAATGGGAGTCTGGATAACATGTTCTGTAATGGGGAGTCTAGCTGGATAACATGTTCTGTAATGGGGAGTCTAATAACATGTTCTGTAATGGGGAGTCTAACATGTTCTGTAATGGGGGAGTCTAGCTGGATAACATGTTCTGTAATGGGGGAGTCTAACTGGATAACATGTTCTGTAATGGGGGAGTCTAGCTGGATAACATGTTCTGTAATGGGGGAGTCTAGCTGGATAACATGTTCTGTAATGGGGAGTCTAGCTGGATAACATGTTCTGTAATGGGGGAGTCTAGGGATAACATGTTCTGTAATGGGGGAGTCTAACTGGATAACATGTTCTGTAATGGGGAGTCTAACTGGATAACATGTTCTGTAATGGGGAGTCTAGCTGGATAACATGTTCTGTAATGGGGAGTCTAGCTGGATAACATGTTCTGTAATGATAATAACATGTTCTGTTCTGTAATGGGGGAGTCTAACTGGATAACATGTTCTGTAATGGGGGAGTCTAACTGGATAACATGTTCTGTAATGGGGAGTCTAACATGTTCTGTAATGGGGGAGTCTAGCTGGATAACATGTTCTGTAATGGGGAGTCTAGCTGGATTACATGTTCTGTAATGGGGGAGTCTAGCTGGATAACATGTTCTGTAATGGGGAGTCTAGCTGGATAACATGTTCTGTAATGGGGGAGTCTAGCTGGATAACATGTTCTGTAATGGGGGAGTCTAGCTGGATAACATGTTCTGTAATGGGGGAGTCTAACTGGATAACATGTTCTGTAATGGGGGAGTCTAACATGTTCTGTAATGGGGGAGTCTAGCTGGATAACATGTTCTGTAATGGGGGAGTCTAACTGGATACCATGTTCTGTAATGGGGGAGTCTAACTGGATAACATGTTCTGTAATGGGGGAGTCTAGCTGGATAACATGTTCTGTAATGGGGGAGTCTAGCTGGATAACATGTTCTGTAATGGGGGAGTCTAACTGGATAACATGTTCTGTAATGGGGGAGTCTAGCTGGATAACATGTTCTGTAATGGGGGAGTCTAACTGGATAACATGTTCTGTAATGGGGAGTCTAACTGGATAACATGTTCTGTAATGGGGAGTCTAGCTGGATAACATGTTCTGTAATGGGGAGTCTAACTGGATAACTGTTCTGTAATGGGGGAGTCTAACATGTTCTGTAATGGGGAGTCTAGCTGGATAACATGTTCTGTAATGGGGGAGTCTAGCTGGATAACATGTTCTGTAATGGGGGAGTCTAACTGGATAACATGTTCTGTAATGGGGGAGTCTAGCTGGATAACATGTTCTGTAATGGGGAGTCTAACTGGATAACATGTTCTGTAATGGGGGAGTCTAACTGGATAACATGTTCTGTAATGGGGGAGTCTAGCTGGATAACATGTTCTGTAATGGGGGAGAGGATAACATGTTCTGTAATGGGGGAGTCTAACTGGATAACATGTTCTGTAATGGGGAGTCTAACTGGATAACATGTTCTGTAATGGGGAGTCTAACTGGATCATGTTCTGGATCTAACATGTTCTGTAATGGGGAGTCTAGCTGGATAACATGTTCTGTAATGGGGAGTCTAACTGGATAACATGTTCTGTAATGGGGAGTCTAGCTGGATAACATGTTCTGTAATGGGGAGTCTAACTGGATAACATGTTCTGTAATGGGGAGTCTAACTGGATAACATGTTCTGTAATGGGGAGTCTAGCTGGATAACATGTTCTGTAATGGGGGAGTCTAACATGTTCTGTAATGGGGAGTCTAACATGTTCTGTAATGGGGAGTCTAACTGGATAACATGTTCTGTAATGGGAGTCTAACATGTTCTGTAATGGGGAGTCTAACTGGATAACATGTTCTGTAATGGGGAGTCTAGCTGGATAACATGTTCTGTAATGGGGAGTCTAGCTGGATAACATGTTCTGTAATGGGGAGTCTAACATGTTCTGTAATGGGGAGTCTAGCTGGATAACATGTTCTGTAATGGGGAGTCTAGCTGGATAACATGTTCTGTAATGGGGAGTCTAGCTGGATAACATGTTCTGTAATGGGGAGTCTAGCTGGATAACATGTTCTGTAATGGGCAGTCTAGCTGGATAACATGTTCTGTAATGGGGAGTCTAGCTGGATAACATGTTCTGTAATGGGGGAGTCTAACTGGATAACATGTTCTGTAATGGGGAGTCTAACTGGATAACATGTTCTGTAATGGGGAGTCTAGCTGGATAACATGTTCTGTAATGGGGAGTCTAGCTGGATAACATGTTCTGTAATGGGGGAGTCTAGCTGGATAACATGTTCTGTAATGGGGAGTCTAACATGTTCTGTAATGGGGAGTCTAACTGGATAACATGTTCTGTAATGGAGTCTAACTGGATAACATGTTCTGTAATGGGGAGTCTAACATGTTCTGTAATGGGGAGTCTAGCTGGATAACATGTTCTGTAATGGGGAGTCTAGCTGGATTACATGTTCTGTAATGGGGGGAGTCTAGCTGGATAACATGTTCTGTAATGGGGAGTCTAGCTGGATAACATGTTCTGTAATGGGGAGTCTGGATAACATGTTCTGTAATGGGGAGTCTAGCTGGATAACATGTTCTGTAATGGGGAGTCTAACTGGATAACATGTTCTGTAATGGGGGAGTCTAACATGTTCTGTAATGGGGGAGTCTAGCTGGATAACATGTTCTGTAATGGGGAGTCTAACTGGATACCATGTTCTGTAATGGGGAGTCTAACTGGATAACATGTTCTGTAATGGGGGAGTCTAGCTGGATAACATGTTCTGTAATGGGGGAGTCTAGCTGGATAACATGTTCTGTAATGGGGAGTCTAACTGGATAACATGTTCTGTAATGGGGAGTCTAGCTGGATAACATGTTCTGTAATGGGGAGTCTAACTGGATAACATGTTCTGTAATGGGGAGTCTAACTGGATAACATGTTCTGTAATGGGGAGTCTAGCTGGATAACATGTTCTGTAATGGGGAGTCTAACTGGATAACATGTTCTGTAATGGGGGAGTCTAACATGTTCTGTAATGGGGAGTCTAGCTGGATAACATGTTCTGTAATGGGGGAGTCTAGCTGGATAACATGTTCTGTAATGGGGAGTCTAACTGGATAACATGTTCTGTAATGGGGAGTCTAGCTGGATAACATGTTCTGTAATGGGGGAGTCTAACTGGATAACATGTTCTGTAATGGGGGAGTCTAACTGGATAACATGTTCTGTAATGGGGGAGTCTAGCTGGATAACATGTTCTGTAATGGGGGAGTCTAACTGGATAACATGTTCTGTAATGGGGGAGTCTAACTGGATAACATGTTCTGTAATGGGGGAGTCTAACTGGATAACATGTTCTGTAATGGGGAGTCTAACTGGATAACATGTTCTGTAATGGGGAGTCTAACATGTTCTGTAATGGGGAGTCTAGCTGGATAACATGTTCTGTAATGGGGGAGTCTAACTGGATAACATGTTCTGTAATGGGGGAGTCTAGCTGGATAACATGTTCTGTAATGGGGAGTCTAACTGGATAACATGTTCTGTAATGGGGAGTCTAACTGGATAACATGTTCTGTAATGGGGGAGTCTAGCTGGATAACATGTTCTGTAATGGGGGAGTCTAACATGTTCTGTAATGGGGGAGTCTAACATGTTCTGTAATGGGGAGTCTAACTGGATAACATGTTCTGTAATGGGGGAGTCTAACATGTTCTGGAGTCTAACTGGATAACATGTTCTGTAATGGGGAGTCTAACATGTTCTGTAATGGGGAGTCTAACATGTTCTGTAATGGGGAGTCTAACTGGATAACATGTTCTGTAATGGGGGAGTCTAACTGGATAACATGTTCTGTAATGGGGGAGTCTAACTGGATAACATGTTCTGTAATGTGGGAGTCTAGCTGGATAACATGTTCTGTAATGGGGGAGTCTAACTGGATAACATGTTCTGTAATGGGGGAGTCTAGCTGGATAACATGTTCTGTAATGGGGGAGTCTAGCTGGATAACATGTTCTGTAATGGGGGAGTCTAACTGGATAACATGTTCTGTAATGGGGGAGTCTAACATGTTCTGTAATGGGGGAGTCTAACTGGATAACATGTTCTGTAATGGGGGAGTCTAACATGTTCTGTAATGGGGGAGTCTAGCTGGATAACATGTTCTGTAATGGGGGAGTCTAACTGGATAACATGTTCTGTAATGGGGAGTCTAGCTGGATAACATGTTCTGTAATGGGGAGTCTAGCTGGATAACATGTTCTGTAATGGGGAGTCTAACATGTTCTGTAATGGGGAGTCTAACTGGATAACATGTTCTGTAATGGGGAGTCTAGCTGGATAACATGTTCTGTAATGGGGAGTCTAGCTGGATAACATGTTCTGTAATGGGGAGTCTAACTGGATAACATGTTCTGTAATGGGAGTCTAGCTGGATAACATGTTCTGTAATGGGGAGTCTAGCTGGATAACATGTTCTGTAATGGGGGAGTCTAACATGTTCTGTAATGGGGGAGTCTAACTGGATAACATGTTCTGTAATGGGGGAGTCTAGCTGGATAACATGTTCTGTAATGGGGAGTCTAACTGGATAACATGTTCTGTAATGGGGGAGTCTAACATGTTCTGTAATGGGGAGTCTAACTGGATAACATGTTCTGTAATGGGGAGTCTAACTGGATAACATGTTCTGTAATGGGGAGTCTAACTGGATAACATGTTCTGTAATGGGGAGTCTAGCTGGATAACATGTTCTGTAATGGGGGAGTCTAACTGGATAACATGTTCTGTAATGGGGGAGTCTACATGTTCTGTAATGGGGGAGTCTAACTGGATAACATGTTCTGTAATGGGGAGTCTAGCTGGATAACATGTTCTGTAATGGGGAGTCTAGCTGGATAACATGTTCTGTAATGGGGGAGTCTAACTGGATAACATGTTCTGTAATGGGGAGTCTAGCTGGATAACATGTTCTGTAATGGGGAGTCTAACATGTTCTGTAATGGGGAGTCTAGCTGGATAACATGTTCTGTAATGGGGAGTCTAACATGTTCTGTAATGGGGAGTCTAACTGGATAACATGTTCTGTAATGGAGTCTAACTGGATAACATGTTCTGTAATGGGGGAGTCTAACATGTTCTGTAATGGGGGAGTCTAGCTGGATAACATGTTCTGTAATGGGGAGTCTAGCTGGATAACATGTTCTGTAATGGGGAGTCTAGCTGGATAACATGTTCTGTAATGGGGAGTCTAACTGGATAACATGTTCTGTAATGGGGGAGTCTAGCTGGATAACATGTTCTGTAATGGGGAGTCTAGCTGGATAACATGTTCTGTAATGGGGAGTCTAACTGGATAACATGTTCTGTAATGGGGGAGTCTAGCTGGATAACATGTTCTGTAATGGGGAGTCTAGCTGGATAACATGTTCTGTAATGGGGGAGTCTAACTGGATAACATGTTCTGTAATGGGGGAGTCTAACTGGATAACATGTTCTGTAATGGGGAGTCTAACTGGATAACATGTTCTGTAATGGGGAGTCTAGCTGGATAACATGTTCTGTAATGGGGTCTAACTGGATAACATGTTCTGTAATGGGGAGTCTAGCTGGATAACATGTTCTGTAATGGGGGAGTCTAACTGGATAACATGTTCTGTAATGGGGGAGTCTAACATGTTCTGTAATGGGGAGTCTAGCTGGATAACATGTTCTGTAATGGGGAGTCTAACTGGATACCATGTTCTGTAATGGGGGAGTCTAACTGGATAACATGTTCTGTAATGGGGAGTCTAGCTGGATAACATGTTCTGTAATGGGGGAGTCTATCTGGATAACATGTTCTGTAATGGGGGAGTCTAACTGGATAACATGTTCTGTAATGGGGGGAGTCTAACATGTTCTGTAATGGGGAGTCTAGCTGGATAACATGTTCTGTAATGGGGGAGTCTAACTGGATAACATGTTCTGTAATGGGGAGTCTAACATGTTCTGTAATGGGGAGTCTAGCTGGATAACATGTTCTGTAATGGGGGAGTCTAACATGTTCTGTAATGGGGAGTCTAACTGGATAACATGTTCTGTAATGGGGGAGTCTAACTGGATAACATGTTCTGTAATGGGGAGTCTAACTGGATAACATGTTCTGTAATGGGGAGTCTAGCTGGATAACATGTTCTGTAATGGGGAGTCTAACTGGATAACATGTTCTGTAATGGGGGAGTCTAGCTGGATAACTGTTCTGTAATGGGGAGTCTAACTGGATAACATGTTCTGTAATGGGGAGTCTAACTGGATACCATGTTCTGTAATGGGGAGTCTAGCTGGATAACATGTTCTGTAATGGGGAGTCTAGCTGGATAACATGTTCTGTAATGGGGGAGTCTAACTGGATAACATGTTCTGTAATGGGGAGTCTAACTGGATAACATGTTCTGTAATGGGGAGTCTAACATGTTCTGTAATGGGGAGTCTAATAACTGTTCTGTAATGGGGGAGTCTAACTGGATAACATGTTCTGTAATGGGGAGTCTAACTGGATAACATGTTCTGTAATGGGGGAGTCTAACTGGATAACATGTTCTGTAATGGGGGAGTCTAACTGGATAACATGTTCTGTAATGGGGGAGTCTAACATGTTCTGTAATGGGGAGTCTAGCTGGATAACATGTTCTGTAATGGGGAGTCTAACTGGATAACATGTTCTGTAATGGGGAGTCTAACTGGATAACATGTTCTGTAATGGGGGAGTCTAGCTGGATAACATGTTCTGTAATGGGGAGTCTAACATGTTCTGTAATGGGGAGTCTAACATGTTCTGTAATGGGGAGTCTAACTGGATAACATGTTCTGTAATGGGGGAGTCTAACATGTTCTGTAATGGGGAGTCTAACATGTTCTGTAATGGGGAGTCTAACTGGATAACATGTTCTGTAATGGGGGAGTCTAACTGGATAACATGTTCTGTAATGGGGAGTCTAACTGGATAACATGTTCTGTAATGGGGAGTCTAGCTGGATAACATGTTCTGTAATGGGGAGTCTAACTGGATAACATGTTCTGTAATGGGGGAGTCTAGCTGGATAACATGTTCTGTAATGGGGGAGTCTAGCTGGATAACATGTTCTGTAATGGGGAGTCTAACTGGATAACATGTTCTGTAATGGGGAGTCTAACATGTTCTGTAATGGGGGAGTCTAACTGGATAACATGTTCTGTAATGGGGAGTCTAGCTGGATAACATGTTCTGTAATGGGGAGTCTAGCTGGATAACATGTTCTGTAATGGGGGTCTAGCAGGATAACATGTTCTGTAACGGAGTCTAGCTGGATAACATGTTCTGTAATGGGGGAGTCTAGCTGGATAACATGTTCTGTAATGGGGGAGTCTAACATGTTCTGTAATGGGGAGTCTAACTGGATAACATGTTCTGTAATGGGGAGTCTAGCTGGATAACATGTTCTGTAATTGGGGAGTCTAACTGGATAACATGTTCTGTAATGGGGAGTCTAACATGTTCTGTAATGGGGGAGTCTAACTGGATAACATGTTCTGTAATGGGGGAGTCTAACTGGATAACATGTTCTGTAATGGGGAGTCTAACTGGATAACATGTTCTGTAATGGGGAGTCTAGCTGGATAACATGTTCTGTAATGGGGAGTCTAACTGGATAACATGTTCTGTAATGGGGAGTCTAACTGGATAACATGTTCTGTAATGGGGGAGTCTAGCTGGATAACATGTTCTGTAATGGGGAATCTAGCTGGATAACATGTTCTGTAATGGGGAGTCTAACTGGATAACATGTTCTGTAATGGGGGAGTCTAGCTGGATAACATGTTCTGTAATGGGGAGTCTAACATGTTCTGTAATGGGGGAGTCTAACTGGATAACATGTTCTGTAATGGGGAGTCTAGCTGGATAACATGTTCTGTAATGGGGAGTCTAACTGGATAACATGTTCTGTAATGGGGAGTCTAGCTGGATAACATGTTCTGTAATGGGGAGTCTAGCTGGATAACATGTTCTGTAATGGGGGAGTCTAGCTGGATAACATGTTCTGTAATGGGGGAGTCTAGCTGGATAACATGTTCTGTAATGGGGGAGTCTAGCTGGATAACATGTTCTGTAATGGGGGAGTCTAACATGTTCTGTAATGGGGGAGTCTAACTGGATAACATGTTCTGTAATGGAGTCTAACTGGATAACATGTTCTGTAATGGGGGAGTCTAACATGTTCTGTAATGGGGGAGTCTAGCTGGATAACATGTTCTGTAATGGGGGAGTCTAGCTGGATAACATGTTCTGTAATGGGGAGTCTAGCTAGATAACATGTTCTGTAATGGGGGAGTCTAACTGGATAACATGTTCTGTAATGGGGGAGTCTAGCTGGATAACATGTTCTGTAATGGGGAGTCTAGCTGGATAACATGTTCTGTAATGGGGAGTCTAACTGGATAACATGTTCTGTAATGGGGAGTCTAACATGTTCTGTAATTGGATAACATGTTCTGTAATGGGGGAGTCTAGCTGGATAACATGTTCTGTAATGGGGGAGTCTAGCTGGATAACATGTTCTGTAATGGGGAGTCTAGTAACATGTTCTGTAACATAACATGTTCTGTAATGGGGGAGTCTAGCTGGATAACATGTTCTGTAATGGGGGAGTCTAACATGTTCTGTAATGGGGAGTCTAACTGGATAACATGTTCTGTAATGGGGGAGTCTAGCTGGATAACATGTTCTGTAATTGGGGAGTCTAACTGGATATAACATGTTCTGTAATGGGGAGTCTAGTTCTAACTGGATAACATGTTCTGTAATGGGGGAGTCTAACTGGATAACATGTTCTGTAATGGGGAGTCTAACTGGATAACATGTTCTGTAATGGGTCTAGCTGGATAACATGTTCTGTAATGGGGGAGTCTAACTGGATAACATGTTCTGTAATGGGGAGTCTAACATGTTCTGTAATGGGGGAGTCTAACTGGATAACATGTTCTGTAATGGGGAGTCTAGCTGGATAACATGTTCTGTAATGGGGGAGTCTAGCTGGATAACATGTTCTGTAATGGGGAGTCTAACTGGATAACATGTTCTGTAATGGGGAGTCTAGCTGGATAACATGTTCTGTAATGGGGAGTCTAGCTGGAACATGTTCTGTAATGGGGGAGTCTAACTGGATAACATGTTCTGTAATGGGGAGTCTAGCTGGATAACATGTTCTGTAATGGGGAGTCTGGATAACATGTTCTGTAATGGGGAGTCTAGCTGGATAACATGTTCTGTAATGGGGAGTCTAATAACATGTTCTGTAATGGGGGAGTCTAGCTGGATAACATGTTCTGTAATGGGGAGTCTAGCTGGATAACATGTTCTGTAATGGGGGAGTCTAGCTGGATAACATGTTCTGTAATGGGGAGTCTAACATAACATGTTCTGTAATGGGGAGTCTAACTGGATAACATGTTCTGTAATGGGGGAGTCTAACTGGATAACATGTTCTGTAATGGGGGAGTCTAGCTGGATAACATGTTCTGTAATGGGGGAGTCTAGCTGGATAACATGTTCTGTAATGGGGAGTCTAGCTGGATAACATGTTCTGTAATGGGGGAGTCTAACTGGATAACATGTTCTGTAATGGGGAGTCTAATAACATGTTCTGTAATGGGGGAGTCTAGCTGGATAACATGTTCTGTAATGGGGGAGTCTAACTGGATAACATGTTCTGTAATGGGGAGTCTAGCTGGATAACATGTTCTGTAATGGGGGAGTCTAGCTGGATAACATGTTCTGTAATGGGGGAGTCTAACTGGATAACATGTTCTGTAATGGGGAGTCTAACTGGATAACATGTTCTGTAATGGGGAGTCTAACTGGATAACATGTTCTGTAATGGGGGAGTCTAGCTGGATAACATGTTCTGTAATGGGGAGTCTAACTGGATAACATGTTCTGTAATGGGGGAGTCTAGCTGGATAACATGTTCTGTAATGGGGAGTCTAACTGGATAACATGTTCTGTAATGGGGGAGTCTAGCTGGATAACATGTTCTGTAATGGGGAGTCTAACTGGATAACATGTTCTGTAATGGGGAGTCTAACATGTTCTGTAATGGGGAGTCTAGCTGGATAACATGTTCTGTAATGGGGGAGTCTAACTGGATAACATGTTCTGTAATGGGGGAGTCTAACATGTTCTGTAATGGGGGAGTCTAGCTGGATAACATGTTCTGTAATGGGGGAGTCTAACATGTTCTGTAATGGGGGAGTCTAACTGGATAACATGTTCTGTAATGGGGAGTCTAACTGGATAACATGTTCTGTAATGGGGGAGTCTAACTGGATAACATGTTCTGTAATGGGGGAGTCTAGCTGGATAACATGTTCTGTAATGGGGGAGTCTAACTGGATAACATGTTCTGTAATGGGGGAGTCTAGCTGGATAACATGTTCTGTAATGGGGGAGTCTAACTGGATAACATGTTCTGTAATGGGGAGTCTAACTGGATACCATGTTCTGTAATGGGGAGTCTAGCTGGATAACATGTTCTGTAATGGGGAGTCTAGCTGGATAACATGTTCTGTAATGGGGGAGTCTAACTGGATAACATGTTCTGTAATGGGGGAGTCTAACTGGATAACATGTTCTGTAATGGGGAGTCTAACATGTTCTGTAATGGGGAGTCTAGCTGGATAACATGTTCTGTAATGGGGGAGTCTAACTGGATAACATGTTCTGTAATGGGGAGTCTAACTGGATAACATGTTCTGTAATGGGGAGTCTAACTGGATAACATGTTCTGTAATGGGGGGAGTCTAACTGGATGTTCTGTAATGGGGGAGTCTAACATGTTCTGTAATGGGGAGTCTAGCTGGATAACATGTTCTGTAATGGGGAGTCTAACTGGATAACATGTTCTGTAATGGGGGAGTCTAACTGGATAACATGTTCTGTAATGGGGAGTCTAGCTGGATAACATGTTCTGTAATGGGGGAGTCTAACTGGATAACATGTTCTGTAATGGGGGAGTCTAACATGTTCTGTAATGGGGAGTCTAACTGGATAACATGTTCTGTAATGGGGAGTCTAACATGTTCTGTAATGATAACATGTTCTGTAATGGGGAGTCTAACTGGATAACATGTTCTGTAATGGGGGAGTCTAACTGGATAACATGTTCTGTAATGGGGAGTCTAACTGGATAACATGTTCTGTAATGGGGAGTCTAGCTGGATAACATGTTCTGTAATGGGGAGTCTAACTGGATAACATGTTCTGTAATGGGGGAGTCTAGCTGGATAACATGTTCTGTAATGGGGAGTCTAGCTGGATAACATGTTCTGTAATGGGGGAGTCTAGCAATAACATGGATAATAACATGTTCTGTAATGGGGGAGTCTAGCTGGATAACATGTTCTGTAATGGGGGAGTCTAACATGTTCTGTAATGGGGAGTCTAACTGGATAACATGTTCTGTAATGGGGAGTCTAACTGGATAACATGTTCTGTAATGGGGGAGTCTAACTGGATAACATGTTCTGTAATGGGGAGTCTAACATGTTCTGTAATGGGGGAGTCTAACTGGATAACATGTTCTGTAATGGGGGAGTCTAGCTGGATAACATGTTCTGTAATGGGGAGTCTAACTGGATAACATGTTCTGTAATGGGGAGTCTAACATGTTCTGTAATGGGGGAGTCTAACTGGATAACATGTTCTGTAATGGGGAGTCTAGCTGGATAACATGTTCTGTAATGGGGGAGTCTAACTGGATAACATGTTCTGTAATGGGGGAGTCTAACATGTTCTGTAATGGGGAGTCTAACTGGATAACATGTTCTGTAATGTTCTGTAATGGGGAGTCTAACTGGATAACATGTTCTGTAATGGGGAGTCTAACTGGATAACATGTTCTGTAATGGGGAGTCTAGCTGGATAACATGTTCTGTAATGGGGAGTCTAACTGGATAACATGTTCTGTAATGGGGAGTCTAACATGTTCTGTAATGGGGAGTCTAACTGGATAACATGTTCTGTAATGAGGGAGTCTAGCTGGATAACATGTTCTGTAATGGGGAGTCTAGCTGGATAACATGTTCTGTAATGGGGGAGTCTAACTGGATAACATGTTCTGTAATGGGGGAGTCTAACTGGATGTTCTGTAATGGGGAGTCTAGCTGGATAACATGTTCTTAATGGGGAGTCTAACATGTTCTGTAATGGGGGAGTCTAGCTGGATAACATGTTCTGTAATGGGGGAGTCTAACTGGATAACATGTTCTGTAATGGGGGAGTCTAACTGGATAACATGTTCTGTAATGGGGGAGTCTAACTGGATAACATGTTCTGTAATGGGGGAGTCTAACATGTTCTGTAATGGGGAGTCTAACTGGATAACATGTTCTGTAATGGGGGAGTCTAACATGTTCTGTAATGGGGAGTCTAACTGGATAACATGTTCTGTAATGGGGGAGTCTAACTGGATAACATGTTCTGTAATGGGGGAGTCTAACATGTTCTGTAATGGGGAGTCTAGCTGGATAACATGTTCTGTAATGGGGAGTCTAGCTGGATAACATGTTCTGTAATGGGGAGTCTAGCTGGATAACATGTTCTGTAATGGGGGAGTCTAACTGGATAACATGTTCTGTAATGGGGGAGTCTAGCTGGATAACATGTTCTGTAATGGGGAGTCTAGCTGGATAACATGTTCTGTAATGGGGAGTCTAACTGGATAACATGTTCTGTAATGGGGAGTCTAGCTCTAATGGGGAGTCTGGATAACATGTTCTGTAATGGGGAGTCTAACTGGATAACATGTTCTGTAATGGGGAGTCTAACTGGATAACATGTTCTGTAATGGGGAGTCTAACTGGATAACATGTTCTGTAATGGGGGAGTCTAACTGGATAACATGTTCTGTAATGGGGAGTCTAACTGGATAACATGTTCTGTAATGGGGGAGTCTAGCTGGATAACATGTTCTGTAATGGGGAGTCTAACTGGATAACATGTTCTGTAATGGGGGAGTCTAGCTGGATAACATGTTCTGTAATGGGGAGTCTAACTGGATAACATGTTCTGTAATGTTCTGTGGATAACATGTTCTGGGGGGAGTCTAACTGGATAACATGTTCTGTAATGGGGAGTCTAACTGGATAACATGTTCTGTAATGGGGGAGTCTAACATGTTCTGTAATGGGGGAGTCTAGCTGGATAACATGTTCTGTAATGGGGGAGTCTAACTGGATAACATGTTCTGTAATGGGGAGTCTAACTGGATAACATGTTCTGTAATGGGGGAGTCTAACTGGATAACATGTTCTGTAATGGGGAGTCTAACTGGATAACATGTTCTGTAATGGGGGAGTCTAACATGTTCTGTAATGGGGGAGTCTGGATAACATGTTCTGTAATGGGGAGTCTAACTGGATAACATGTTCTGTAATGGGGAGTCTAACTGGATAACATGTTCTGTAATGGGGAGTCTAGCTGGATAACATGTTCTGTAATGGGGAGTCTGTTCTGTAATGGGGGAGTCTAACTGGATAACATGTTCTGTAATGGGGAGTCTAACATGTTCTGTAATGGGGAGTCTAACTGGATAACATGTTCTGTAATGGGGAGTCTAACATGTTCTGTAATGGGGGAGTCTAACATGTTCTGTAATGGGGAGTCTAACTGGATAACATGTTCTGTAATGGGGAGTCTAACTGGATAACATGTTCTGTAATGGGGGAGTCTAACTGGATAACATGTTCTGTAATGGGGAGTCTAGCTGGATAACATGTTCTGTAATGGGGGAGTCTAACTGGATAACATGTTCTGTAATGGGGGTCTAGCTGGATAACATGTTCTGTAATGGGGAGTCTAGCTGGATAACATGTTCTGTAATGGGGGAGTCTAGCAGGATAACATGTTCTGTAACGGAGTCTAGCTGGATAACATGTTCTGTAATGGGGAGTCTAGCTGGATAACATGTTCTGTAATGGGGAGTCTAACATGTTCTGTAATGGGGAGTCTAACTGGATAACATGTTCTGTAATGGGGGAGTCTAGCTGGATAACATGTTCTGTAATGGTGGAGTCTAACTGGATAACTTGTTCTGTAATGGGGAGTCTAACATGTTCTGTAATGGGGGAGTCTAACTGGATAACATGTTCGTAATGGGGGAGTCTAGCTGGATAACATGTTCTGTAATGGGGGAGTCTAACTGGATAACATGTTCTGTAATGGGGGAGTCTAACATGTTCTGTAATGGGGGAGTCTAACTGGATAACATGTTCTGTAATGGGGAGTCTAGCTGGATAACATGTTCTGTAATGGGGGAGTCTAACTGGATAACATGTTCTGTAATGGGGAGTCTAACATGTTCTGTAATGGGGGAGTCTAACTGGATAACATGTTCTGTAATGGGGGAGTCTAATGGGGAGTCTGCTGATAACATGTTCTGTAATGGGGAGTCTAACTGGATAACATGT
Organism: Oncorhynchus gorbuscha; assembly: GCF_021184085.1. NCBI lineage: Eukaryota > Metazoa > Chordata > Actinopteri > Salmoniformes > Salmonidae > Oncorhynchus > Oncorhynchus gorbuscha. The sequence continues at coordinate 90,033 of NW_025746305.1, forward strand.
TCTGTAATGGGGAGTCTAGCTGGATAACATGTTCTGTAATGGGGAGTCTAACTGGATAACATGTTCTGTAATGGGGGAGTCTAACATGTTCTGTAATGGGGAGTCTAACTGGATAACATGTTCTGTAATGGGGAGTCTAGCTGGATAACATGTTCTGTAATGGGGAGTCTAGCTGGATAACATGTTCTGTAATGGGGAGTCTAACTGGATAACATGTTCTGTAATGGGGAGTCTAACTGGATAACATGTTCTGTAATGGGGAGTCTAGCTGGATAACATGTTCTGTAATGGGGGAGTCTAACATGTTCTGTAATGGGGAGTCTAGCTGGATAACATGTTCTGTAATGGGGGAGTCTAACTGGATAACATGTTCTGTAATGGGGGAGTCTAACTGGATAACATGTTCTGTAATGGGGAGTCTAACTGGATAACATGTTCTGTAATGGGGAGTCTAACATGTTCTGTAATGGGGAGTCTAACTGGATAACATGTTCTGTAATGGGGGAGTCTAACATGTTCTGTAATGGGGAGTCTAACTGGATAACATGTTCTGTAATGGGGAGTCTAACTGGATAACATGTTCTGTAATGTTCTGTAATGGGGAGTCTAACTGGATAACATGTTCTGTAATGGGGGAGTCTAGCTGGATAACATGTTCTGTAATGGGGAGTCTAGCTGGATAACATGTTCTGTAATGGGGAGTCTAACTGGATAACATGTTCTGTAATGGGGAGTCTAACTGGATAACATGTTCTGTAATGGGGAGTCTAGCTGGATAACATGTTCTGTAATGGGGAGTCTAACTGGATAACATGTTCTGTAATGGGGGAGTCTAGCTGGATAACATGTTCTGTAATGGGGAGTCTAACTGGATAACATGTTCTGTAATGGGGAGTCTAGCTGGATAACATGTTCTGTAATGGGGGAGTCTAGCTAACTGGATAACATGTTCTGTAATGGGGAGTCTAACTGGATAACATGTTCTGTAATGGGGGAGTCTAACTGGATAACATGTTCTGTAATGGGGAGTCTAACATGTTCTGTAATGGATAATAACATGTTCTGTAATGGGGGAGTCTAACTGGATAACATGTTCTGTAATGGGGAGTCTAGCTGGATAACATGTTCTGTAATGGGGAGTCTAACTGGATAACATGTTCTGTAATGGGGAGTCTAACATGTTCTGTAATGGGGAGTCTAACTGGATAACATGTTCTGTAATGGGGGAGTCTAGCTGGATAACATGTTCTGTAATGGGGGAGTCTAGCTGGATAACATGTTCTGTAATGGGAGTCTAACATGGGGGAGTCTAACATGTTCTGTAATGGGGAGTCTATGTTCATGTTCTGTAATGGGGAGTCTAACTGGATAACATGTTCTGTAATGGGGAGTCTAACTGGATAACATGTTCTGTAATGGGGGAGTCTAGCTGGATAACATGTTCTGTAATGGGGGAGTCTAACTGGATAACATGTTCTGTAATGTTCTGTAACATGTTCTGTAATGGGGAGTCTAGCTGGATAACATGTTCTGTAATGGGGGAGTCTAACATGTTCTGTAATGGGGGGGAGTCTAGCTGGATAACATGTTCTGTAATGGGGAGTCTAGCTGGATAACAATGTTCTGTAATGGGGGAGTCTAACTGGATAACATGTTCTGTAATGGGGAGTCTAGCTGGATAACATGTTCTGTAATGGGGAGTCTAACTGGATAACATGTTCTGTAATGGGGAGTCTAACTGGATAACATGTTCTGTAATGGGGAGTCTAGCTGGATAACATGTTCTGTAATGGGGGAGTCTAACTGGATAACATGTTCTGTAATGGGGGAGTCTAACATGTTCTGTAATGGGGGAGTCTAACTGGATAACATGTTCTGTAATGGGGAGTCTAGCTGGATAACATGTTCTGTAATGGGGAGTCTGGATAACATGTTCTGTAATGGGGAGTCTAACATGTTCTGTAATGGGGGGAAACTGGATAACATGTTCTGTAATGGGGGAGTCTAACATGTTCTGTAATGGGGGAGTCTAGCTGGATAACATGTTCTGTAATGGGGAGTCTAACTGGATAACATGTTCTGTAATGGGGAGTCTAGCTGGATAACATGTTCTGTAATGGGGAGTCTAACTGGATAACATGTTCTGTAATGGGGAGTCTAACATGTTCTGTAATGGGGAGTCTAACTGGATAACATGTTCTGTAATGAGGGAGTCTAGCTGGATAACATGTTCTGTAATGGGGAGTCTAGCTGGATAACATGTTCTGTAATGGGGAGTCTAACTGGATAACATGTTCTGTAATGGGGGAGTCTAACTGGATAACATGTTCTGTAATGGGGGAGTCTAACTGGATAACATGTTCTGTAATGGGGAGTCTAACATGTTCTGTAATGGGGAGTCTAGCTGGATAACATGTTCTGTAATGGGGGAGTCTAACTGGATAACATGTTCTGTAATGGGGAGTCTAACTGGATAACATGTTCTGTAATGGGGAGTCTAACTGGATAACATGTTCTGTAATGGGAGTCTAACATGTTCTGTAATGGGGGAGTCTAACTGGATAACATGTTCTGTAATGGGGAGTCTAACATGTTCTGTAATGGGGGAGTCTAACTGGATAACATGTTCTGTAATGGGGAGTCTAACTGGATAACATGTTCTGTAATGGGGAGTCTAACATGTTCTGTAATGGGGAGTCTAACTGGATAACATGTTCTGTAATGGGGGAGTCTAGCTGGATAACATGTTCTGTAATGGGGGAGTCTAGCTGGATAACATGTTCTGTAATGGGGGAGTCTAACTGGATAACATGTTCTGTAATGGGGGAGTCTAACTGGATAACATGTTCTGTAATGGGGGAGTCTAGCTGGATAACATGTTCTGTAATGGGGAGTCTAACTGGATAACATGTTCTGTAATGGGGGGAGTCTAACATGTTCTGTAATGGGGGTCTAGCTGGATAACATGTTCTGTAATGGGGAGTCTAACTGGATAACATGTTCTGTAATGGGGAGTCTAGCTGGATAACATGTTCTGTAATGGGGGAGTCTAGCTGGATAACATGTTCTGTAATGGGGGAGTCTAACATGTTCTGTAATGGGGAGTCTAACTGGATAACATGTTCTGTAATGGGGGAGTCTAACATGTTCTGTAATGGGGAGTCTAACTGGATAACATGTTCTGTAATGGGGGAGTCTAACTGGATAACATGTTCTGTAATGGGGAGTCTAGCTGGATAACATGTTCTGTAATGGGGAGTCTAACTGGATAACATGTTCTGTAATGGGGGAGTCTAACATGTTCTGTAATGGGGAGTCTAACTGGATAACATGTTCTGTAATGGGGGAGGAGTTCTGTAATGGGGGAGTCTAGGATAACATGTTCTGTAATGGGGAGTCTAACTGGATAACATGTTCTGTAATGGGGAGTCTAACTGGATAACATGTTCTGTAATGGGGCTGGATAACATGTCTAATGGAGTAACATGTTCTGTAATGGGGGAGTCTAGCTGGATAACATGTTCTGTAATGGGGGAGTCTAACTGGATAACATGTTCTGTAATGGGGAGTCTAACTGGATAACATGTTCTGTAATGGGGGAGTCTAACTGGATAACATGTTCTGTAATGGGGAGTCTAACATGTTCTGTAATGGGGAGTCTAACTGGATAACATGTTCTGTAATGGGGAGTCTAACTGGATAACATGTTCTGTAATGGGGAGTCTAACTGGATAACATGTTCTGTAATGGGGAGTCTAACTGTTCTGTAATGGGGGAGTCTAACTGGATAACATGTTCTGTAATGGGGAGTCTAACTGGATAACATGTTCTGTAATGGGGAGTCTAACTGGATAACATGTTCTGTAATGGGGGAGTCTAACTGGATAACATGTTCTGTAATGGGGAGTCTAACTGGATAACATGTTCTGTAATGGGGAGTCTAGCTGGATAACATGTTCTGTAATGGGGAGTCTAACTGGATAACATGTTCTGTAATGGGGGAGTCTAACATGTTCTGTAATGGGGAGTCTAGCTGGATAACATGTTCTGTAATGGGGAGTCTAACTGGATAACATGTTCTGTAATGGGGAGTCTAGCTGGATAACATGTTCTGTAATGGGGGAGTCTAGCTGGATAACATGTTCTGTAATGGGGAGTCTAACTGGATAACATGTTCTGTAATGGGGAGTCTAACTGGATAACATGTTCTGTAATGGGGGAGTCTAACTGTAATGGGGGAGTCTAGCTGGATAACATGTTCTGTAATGGGGGAGTCTAACTGGATAACATGTTCTGTAATGGGGGAGTCTAGCTGGATAACATGTTCTGTAATGGGGAGTCTAACTGGATAACATGTTCTGTAATGGGGAGTCTAACATGTTCTGTAATGGGGAGTCTAACTGGATAACATGTTCTGTAATGGGGAGTCTAGCTGGATAACATGTTCTGTAATGGGGGAGTCTAGCTGGATAACATGTTCTGTAATGGGGAGTCTAACTGGTAATAACATGTTCTGTAATGGGGAGTCTAACTGGATAACATGTTCTGTAATGGGGAGTCTAACTGGATAACATGTTCTGTAATGGGGAGTCTAACTGGATAACATGTTCTGTAATGGGGGAGTCTAGCTGGATAACATGTTCTGTAATGGGGGAGTCTAACTGGATAACATGTTCTGTAATGGGGGAGTCTAGCTGGATAACATGTTCTGTAATGGGGGAGTCTAGCTGGATAACATGTTCTGTAATGGGGGAGTCTAGCAGGATAACATGTTCTGTAACGGAGTCTAGCTGGATAACATGTTCTGTAATGGGGGAGTCTAGCTGGATAACATGTTCTGTAATGGGGGAGTCTAACATGTTCTGTAATGGGGGAGTCTAACTGGATAACATGTTCTGTAATGGGGGAGTCTAGCTGGATAACATGTTCTGTAATGGTGGAGTCTAACTGGATAACTTGTTCTGTAATGGGGAGTCTAACATGTTCTGTAATGGGGGAGTCTAACTGGATAACATGTTCTGTAATGGGGAGTCTAGCTGGATAACATGTTCTGTAATGGGGGAGTCTAACTGGATAACATGTTCTGTAATGGGGGAGTCTAATGGGGGAGTGGATAACATGTTCTGTAATGGGGGAGTCTAACTGGATAACATGTTCTGTAATGGGGGAGTCTAGCTGGATAACATGTTCTGTAATGGGGAGTCTAACTGGATAACATGTTCTGTAATGGGGGAGTCTAACTGTTCTGATAACATGTTCTGTAATGGGGGAGTCTAACTGGATAACATGTTCTGTAATGGGGGAGTCTAGCTGGATAACATGTTCTGTAATGGGGGAGTCTAACTGGATAACATGTTCTGTAATGGGGAGTCTAGCTGGATAACATGTTCTGTAATGGGGAGTCTAGCTGGATAACATGTTCTGTAATGGGGGAGTCTAACTGGATAACATGTTCTGTAATGGGGAGTCTAACTGGATAACATGTTCTGTAATGGGGAGTCTAGCTGGATAACATGTTCTGTAATGGGGAGTCTAGCTGGATAACATGGATGTTCTGTAATGGGGGAGTCTAACTGGATAACATGTTCTGTAATGGGGAGTCTAACTGGGAGTAACATGTTCTGTAATGGGGAGTCTAACTGGATAACATGTTCTGTAATGGGGAGTCTAGTAATGGGGAGTCTGGATAACATGTTCTGTAATGGGGGAGTCTAACTGGATGGATAACATGTTCTGTAATGGGGGAGTCTAACTGGATAACATGTTCTGTAATGGGGAGTCTAACTGGATAACATGTTCTGTAATGGGGAGTCTAGCTGGATAACATGTTCTGTAATGGGGGAGTCTAACTGGATAACATGTTCTGTAATGGGGGAGTCTAGCTGGATAACATGTTCTGTAATGGGGGAGTCTAACTGGATAACATGTTCTGTAATGGGGGAGTCTAGCTGGATAACATGTTCTGTAGCTGGATAACATGTTCTGTAATGGGGGAGTCTAACTGGATAACATGTTCTGTAATGGGGGAGTCTAACTGGATAACATGTTCTGTAATGGGGGAGTCTAGCTGGATAACATGTTCTGTAATGGGGAGTCTAACTGGATAACATGTTCTGTAATGGGGGAGTCTAGCTGGATAACATGTTCTGTAATGGGGGAGTCTAACTGGATAACATGTTCTGTAATGGGGGAGTCTAACTGGATAACATGTTCTGTAATGGGGAGTCTAGCTGGATAACATGTTCTGTAATGGGGGAGTCTAATGGGGAGTCTGGATAACATGTTCTGTAATGGGGGAGTCTAACTGGATAACATGTTCTGTAATGGGGGAGTCTAGCTGGATAACATGTTCTGTAATGGGGGAGTCTAGCTGGATAACATGTTCTGTAATGGGGAGTCTAACTGGATAACATGTTCTGTAATGGGGAGTCTAACTGGATAACATGTTCTGTAATGGGGAGTCTAACTGGATAACATGTTCTGTAATGGGGAGTCTAACATGTTCTGTAATGGGGGAGTCTAACTGGATAACATGTTCTGTAATGGGGGAGTCTAGCTGATAACATGTTCTGTAATGGGGGAGTCTAACATGTTCTGTAATGGGGGAGTCTAGCTGGATAACATGTTCTGTAATGGGGAGTCTAGCTGGATAACATGTTCTGTAATGGGGAGTCTAACTGGATAACATGTTCTGTAATGGGGGAGTCTAACTGGATAACATGTTCTGTAATGGGGGGGTCTAGTCTAACTGGATAACATGTTCTGTAATGGGGGAGTCTAACATGTTCTGTAATGGGGGAGTCTAACTGGATAACATGTTCTGTAATGGGGGAGTCTAACTGCTGGATAACATGTTCTGTAATGGGGAGTTCTGTAATGGGGAGTCTGGATAACATGTTCTGTAATGGGGGAGTCTAGCTGGATAACATGTTCTGTAATGGGGGAGTCTAACTGGATAACATGTTCTGTAATGGGGAGTCTAACATGTTCTGTAATGGGGGAGTCTAACTGGATAACATGTTCTGTAATGGGGAGTCTAGCTGGATAACATGTTCTGTAATGGGGAGTCTAGCTGGATAACATGTTCTGTAATGGGGGAGTCTAACTGGATAAACATGTTCTGTAATGGGGGAGTCTAACTGGATAACATGTTCTGTAATGGGGGAGTCTAACTGGATAACATGTTCTGTAATGGGGGAGTCTAACTGGATAACATGTTCTGTAATGGGGGAGTCTAACTGGATAACATGTTCTGTAATGGGGGAGTCTAACTGGATAACATGTTCTGTAATGGGGAGTCTAGCTGGAACATGTTCTGTAATGGGGGAGTCTAGCTGGATAACATGTTCTGTAATGGGGATAACATGTTCTGTAATGGGGGAGTCTAACTGGATAACATGTTCTGTAATGGGGGAGTCTAGCTGGATAACATGTTCTGTAATGGGGGAGTCTAACTGGATAACATGTTCTGTAATGGGGGAGTCTAGTTCTGTAATCTAACTGGATAACATGTTCTGTAATGGGGGAGTCTAACTGGATAACATGTTCTGGGGAGTAATAACATGTTCTGTAATGGGGAGTCTAACTGGATAACATGTTCTGTAATGGGGGAGTCTAACTGGATAACATGTTCTGTAATGGGGGAGTCTAGCTGGATAACATGTTCTGTAATGGGGGAGTCTAACTGGATAACATGTTCTGTAATGGGGGAGTCTAACTGGATAACATGTTCTGTAATGGGGGAGTCTAACTGGGGAGTCTATAACATGTTCTGTAATGGGGGAGTCTAACTGGATGGGGAGTCTACATGTTCTGTAATGGGGAGTAACATGTTCTGTAATGGGGAGTCTAACTGGATAACATGTTCTGTAATGGGGGAGTCTAACATGTTCTGTAATGGGGGAGTCTAACTGGATAACATGTTCTGTAATGGGGAGTCTAGCTGGATAACATGTTCTGTAATGGGGAGTCTAGCTGGATAACATGTTCTGTAATGGGGAGTCTAACTGGATAACATGTTCTGTAACATAACATGTTCTGTAATGGGGAGTCTAACTGGATAACATGTTCTGTAATGGGGGAGTCTAACATGTTCTGTAATGGGGGAGTCTAGCTGGATAACATGTTCTGTAATGGGGGAGTCTAACTGGATAACATGTTCTGTAATGGGGGAGTCTAACTGGATAACATGTTCTGTAATGGGGAGTCTAACTGGATAACATGTTCTGTACAACATGTTCTGTAATGGGGAGTCTAACTGGATAACATGTTCTGTAAGTCTAACATGTTCTGTAATGGGGGAGTCTAACTGGATAACATGTTCTGTAATGGGGGAGTCTAACTGGATAACATGTTCTGTAATGGGGGAGTCTAACTGGATAACATGTTCTGTAATGGGGGAGTCTAACTGGATAACATGTTCTGTAATGGGGAGTCTAACTGGATAACATGTTCTGTAATGGGGAGTCTAACTGGATAACATGTTCTGTAATGGGGGAGTCTAACTGGATAACATGTTCTGTAATGGGGAGTCTAACTGGATAACATGTTCTGTAATGGGGAGTCTAACTGGATAACATGTTCTGTAATGGGGGAGTCTAACTGGATAACATGTTCTGTAAATGGGGAGTCTAGCTGGATAACATGTTCTGTAATGGGGAGTCTAACTGGATAACATGTTCTGTAATGGGGGGAGTCTAACTGGATAACATGTTCTGTAATGGGGGAGTCTAACTGGATAACTGTATGTTCTGTAATGGGGGAGTCTAGCTGGATAACATGTTCTGTAATGGGGGAGTCTAACTGGATAACATGTTCTGTAATGGGGGAGTCTAGCTGGATAACATGTTCTGTAATGGGGGAGTCTAACTGGTTCTGTAATGGGGAGTCTAACATGTTCTGTAATGGGGAGTCTAACTGGATAACATGTTCTGTAATGGGGGAGTCTAATAACATGTTCTGTAATGGGGTCTAGCTGGATAACATGTTCTGTAGTCTAACTGGATAACATGTTCTGTAATGGGGGAGTCTAACTGGATAACATGTTCTGTAATGGGGAGTCTAACTGGATAACATGTTCTGTAATGGGGTTCTGTAGGGGGAGTCTAACATGTTCTGTAATGGGGAGTCTAGCTGGATAACATGTTCTGTAATGGGGGTCTAGTAACTGTTCTGTAATGGGGGAGTCTAACTGGATAACATGTTCTGTAATGGGGAGTCTAACTGGATAACATGTTCTGTAATGGGGGTCTAACATGTTCTGTAATGGGGGAGTCTGGATAACATGTTCTGTAATGGGGGAGTCTAACATGTTCTGTAATGGGGAGTCTAACTGGATAACATGTTCTGTAATGGGGGAGTCTAACTGGATAACATGTTCTGTAATGGGGGAGTCTAACATGTTCTGTAATGGGGGTCTAACTGGATAACATGTTCTGTAATGGGGAGTCTAGCTGGATAACATGTTCTGTAATGGGGAGTCTAGCTGGATAACATGTTCTGTAATGGGGGAGTCTAACTGGATAACATGTTCTGTAATGGGGAGTCTAGTCTAATGGGGGAGTCTGGATAACATGTTCTGTAATGGGGGAGTCTAACTGGATAACATGTTCTGTAATGGGGGAGTCTAACATGTTCTGTAATAACATGTTCTGTAATGGGGGAGTCTAACTGGATAACATGTTCTGTAATGGGGGAGTCTAGCTGGATAACATGTTCTGTAATGGGGGAGTCTAACATGTTCTGTAATGGGGGAAACATGTTCTGTAATGGGGGAGTCTAACTGGATAACATGTTCTGTAATGGGGAGTCTAACTGGATAACATGTTCTGTAATGGGGGAGTCTAACTGGATAACATGTTCTGTAATGGGGGAGTCTATGTTCTGTAATGGGGAGTCTGGATAACATGTTCTGTAATGGGGGAGTCTAACTGGATAACATGTTCTGTAATGGGGGAGTCTAGCTGGATAACATGTTCTGTAATGGGGGAGTCTAGCTGGATAACATGTTCTGTAATGGGGGAGTCTAACTGGATAACATGTTCTGTAATGGGGGAGTCTAACTGGATAACATGTTCTGTAATGGGGGAGTCTAACTGGATAACATGTTCTGTAATGGGGGAGTCTAACTGGATAACATGTTCTGTAATGGGGGAGTCTAACATGTTCTGTAATGGGGGAGTCTAGCTGGATAACATGTTCTGTAATGGGGGAGTCTAACTGGATAACATGTTCTGTAATGGGGGGAGTCTAACTGGATAACATGTTCTGTAATGGGGAGTCTAACTGGATAACATGTTCTGTAATGGGGGAGTCTAACTGGATAACATGTTCTGTAATGGGGGAGTCTAATAACATGTTCTGTAATGGGGAGTCTAACTGGATAACATGTTCTGTAAAACATGTTCTGTAATGGGGGAGTCTAGCTGGATAACATGTTCTGTAATGGGGAGTCTAACTGGATAACATGTTCTGTAATGGGGAGTCTAACTGGATAACATGTTCTGTAATGGGGAGTCTAACTGGATAACATGTTCTGTAATGGGGGAGTCTAACTGGATAACATGTTCTGTAATGGGGGAGTCTAGCTGGATAACATGTTCTGTAATGGGGGAGTCTAGCTGGATAACATGTTCTGTAATGGGAGTCTAACTGGATAACATGTTCTGTAATGGGGGAGTCTAACTGGATAACATGTTCTGTAATGGGGGAGTCTAGCTGGATAACATGTTCTGTAATGGGGGAGTCTAACTGGATAACATGTTCTGTAATGGGGAGTCTAGCTGGATAACATGTTCTGTAATGGGGGAGTCTAACTGTTCTGAATGGGGGAGTAACTGATAACATGTTCTGTAATGGGGAGTCTAACTGGATAACATGTTCTGTAATGGGGAGTCTAACATAATGGGGAGTCTAACTGGATAACATGTTCTGTAATGGGGGAGTCTAACTGGATAACATGTTCTGTAATGGGGAGTCTAACTGGATAACATGTTCTGTAATGGGGGAGTCTAACTGGATAACATGTTCTGTAATGGGGGAGTCTAGCTGGATAACATGTTCTGTAATGGGGGAGTCTGTAATGGGGGAGTCTAACTGGAAACATGTTCTGTAATGGGGGAGTCTAACTGGATAACATGTTCTGTAATGGGGAGTAACATGTTCTGTAATGGGGAGTCTAACTGGATAACATGTTCTGTAATGGGGAGTTCTGTAATGGGGGAGTCTAACTGGATAACATGTTCTGTAATGGGGAGTCTAACTGGATAACATGTTCTGTAATGGGGGAGTCTAATAACATGTTCTGTAATGGGGGAGTCTAACTGGATAACATGTTCTGTAATGGGGGAGTAAACATGTTCTGTAATGGGGGAGTCTAACTGGATAACATGTTCTGTAATGGGGGAGTCTAGCTGGATAACATGTTCTGTAATGGGGAGTCTAACTGGAGCTGGATAACATGTTCTGTAATGGGGGAGTCTAACTGGTAATGGGGAGTCTAACATGTTCTGTAATGGGGAGTCTAGCTGGATAACATGTTCTGTAATGGGGGAGTCTAGCTGGATAACATGTTCTGTAATGGGGGAGTCTATGTTCTGGATAACATGTTCTGTAATGGGGGAGTCTGGATAACATGTTCTGTAATGGGGGAGTCTAACTGGATAACATGTTCTGTAATGGGGGAGTCTAACTGGATAACATGTTCTGTAATGGGGGAGTCTAACTGGATAACATGTTCTGTAATGGGGGAGTCTAGCTGGATAACATGTTCTGTAATGGGGGAGTCTAACATGTTCTGTAATGGGGGAGTCTAACTGGATAACATGTTCTGTAATGGGGGAGTCTAACATGTTCTGTAATGGGGGAGTCTAACTGGATAACATGTTCTGTAATGGGGAGTCTAGCTGGATAACATGTTCTGTAATGGGGAGTCTAACTGGATAACATGTTCTGTAATGGGGGAGTCTAGCTGGATAACATGTTCTGTAATGGGGGAGTCTAGCTGGATAACATGTTCTGTAATGGGGAGTCTAACTGGGGGGATAAACATGTTCTGTAATGGGGGAGTCTAACTGGAATGGGGGAACATGTTCTGTAATGGGGGAGTCTAACTGGATAACATGTTCTGTAATGGGGGAGTCTAACTGGATAACATGTTCTGTAATGGGGAGTCTAGCTGGATAACATGTTCTGTAATGGGGGAGTCTAACTGGATAACATGTTCTGTAATGGGGAGTCTAACTGGATAACATGTTCTGTAATGGGGGAGTCTAACTGGATAACATGTTCTGTAATGGGGGAGTCTAATGTTCTGTAATGGGGGAGTCTAGCTGGATAACATGTTCTGTAATGGGGGAGTCTAACTGGATAACATGTTCTGTAATGGGGAGTCTAACATGTTCTGTAATGGGGGAGTCTAACTGGATAACATGTTCTGTAATGGGGGAACATGTTCTAATGGGGGAGTCT
>NW_025746305.1:107500-132259 GCF_021184085.1 Oncorhynchus gorbuscha
CTGTAACATATTAACCAGCTGTAACATATTAACCAGCTGTAACATATTAACCAGCTGTAACATATTAACATATTAACCATCTGTAACATGTTGACCAGCTGTAACATATTAACCAGCTGTAACATATTAACCAGCTGTAACATGTTAACCAGCTGTAACATATTAACCAGCTGTAACATATTAACCAGCTGTAACATATTAACCAGCTGTAACATATTAACCAGCTGTAACATGTTAACCAGCTGTAACATGTTAACCAGCTGTAACATGTTAACCATCTGTAACATATTAACATATTAACCAGCTGTAACATATTAACATATTAACATATTAACCAGCTGTAACATATTAACATATTAACCAGCTGTAACATATTAACATATTAACATATTAACCAGCTGTAACATATGAACATATTAACCAGCTGTAACATATTAACCAGCTGTAACATATTAACATATTAACATATTAACATATTAACCAGCTGTAACATATTAACCAGCTGTAACATATTAACATATTAACCAGCTGTAACATATTAACCAGCTGTAACATATTAACCAGCTGTAACATGTTAACCAGCTGTAACATATTAACCAGCTGTAACATATTAACCAGCTGTAACATATTAACATATTAACCAGCTGTAACATATTAACATATTAGCATATTAACCAGCTGTAACATGTTAACCAGCTGTAACATATTAACCAGCTGTAACATATTAACATATTAACCAGCTGTAACATATTAACATATTAACCAGCTGTAACATATTAACCAGCTGTAACATATTAACATATTAACCAGCTGTAACATATTAACATATTAACATATTAACATATTAACCAGCTGTAACATGTTAACATATTAACCAGCTGTAACATATTAACCAGCTGTAACATATTAACCAGCTGTAACATATTAACCAGCTGTAACATATTAACCAGCTGTAACATATTAACATATTAACCAGCTGTAACATATTAACCAGCTGTAACATATTAACCAGCTGTAACATATTAACCAGCTGTAACATATTAACCAGCTGTAACATATTAACCAGCTGTAACATATTAACCAGCTGTAACATATTAACCAGCTGTAACATATTAACCAGCTGTAACATATTAACCAGCTGTAACATATTAACCAGCTGTAACATATTAACATATTAACCATCTGTAACATATTAACCAGCTGTAACATATTAACCAGCTGTAACATATTAACCAGCTGTAACATATTAACCAGCTGTAACATATTAACCAGCTGTAACATATTAACATATTAACCAGCTGTAACATATTAACCAGCTGTAACATATTAACCAGCTGTAACATATTAACCAGCTGTAACATATTAACCAGCTGTAACATATTAACCAGCTGTAACATATTAACATATTAACCAGCTGTAACATATTAAACAGCTGTAACATATTAACCAGCTGTAACATATTAACCAGCTGTAACATATTAACATATTAACCAGCTGTAACATATTAACATATGAACATATTAACCAGCTGTAACATATGAACATATTAACCAGCTGTAACATATTAACATATTAACATATTAACATATTAACCAGCTGTAACATATTAACCAGCTGTAACATATTAACATATTAACCAGCTGTAACATATTAACCAGCTGTAACATATTAACCAGCTGTAACATATTAACCAGCTGTAACATATTAACATATTAACATATTAACATATTAACCAGCTGTAACATATTAACCAGCTGTAACATATTAACATATTAACCAGCTGTAACATATTAACCAGCTGTAACATATTAACCAGCTATTAACATATTAACCAGCTGTAACATATTAACCAGCTGTAACATATTAACATATTAACCAGCTGTAACATATTAACCAGCTGTAACATATTAACCAGCTGTAACATATTAACCAGCTGTAACATATTAACCAGCTGTAACATATTAACATATTAACCAGCTGTAACATATTAACCAGCTGTAACATATTAACCAGCTGTAACATATTAACCAGCTGTAACATATTAACCATCTGTAACATATTAACCAGCTGTAACATATTAACATATTTACCAGCTGTAACATATTAACCAGCTGTAACATATTAACCAGCTGTAACATATTAACCAGCTGTAACATATTAACATATTAACCAGCTGTAACATATTAACCAGCTGTAACATATTAACCAGCTGTAACATATTAACCAGCTGTAACATATTAACATATTAACCAGCTGTAACATATTAACCAGCTGTAACATATTAACCAGCCAGCTAACATATTAACCAGCTGTAACATATTAACCAGCTGTAACATATTAACATATTAACCAACATATTAACCTGTAACATATTAACCAGCTGTAACATATTAACATATTAACCAGCTGTAACATATTAACCAGCTGTAACATATTAACCAGCTGTAACATATTAACCAGCTGTAACATATTAACATATTAACCAGCTGTAACATATTAACCATTAACCAGCTGTAACATATTAACCAGCTGTAACATATTAATATATTAACCAGCTGTAACATATTAACATATTAACCAGCTGTAACATATTAATAACCAGCTGTAACATATTAACCAGCTGTAACATATTAACCAGCTGTAACATATTAACCAGCTGTAACATATTAACCAGCTGTAACATATTAACCAGATAAACATATTAACCAGCTGTAACATATTAACATATTAACCAGCTGTAACATATTAACCAGCTGTAACATATTAACCAGCTATTAACCAGCTGTAACATATTAACATATTAACCAGCTGTAACATATTAACCAGCTGTAACATATTAACATATTAACCAGCTGTAACATATTAACCAGCTGTAACATATTAACCAGCTGTAACATATTAACCAGCTGTAACATATTAACCAGCTGTAACATATTAACCAGCTGTAACATATTAACCAGCTGTAACATATAACCAGCTGTAACATATTAACCAGCTGTAACATATTAACCAGCTGTAACATATTAACCAGCTGTAACATATTAACCAGCTGTAACATATTAACCAGCTGTAACATATTAACCAGCTGTAACATATTAACCAGCTGTAACATATTAACCAGCTGTAACATATTAACCAGCTGTAACATATTAACAGCTGTAACATTAACCAGCTGTAACATATTAACCAGCTGTAACATATTAACCAGCTGTAACATATTAACATATTAACCAGCTGTAACATATTAACCAGCTGTAACATATTAACCAGCTGTAACATATTAACCAGCTGTAACATATTAACATATGTAACATATTAACATATTAACCAGCTGTAACATATTAACCAGCTGTAACATATTAACCAGCTGTAACATATTAACATATTAACCAGCTGTAACATATTAACATATTAACCAGCTGTAACATATTAACCAGCTGTAACATATTAACCAGCTGTAACATATTAACCAGCTGTAACATATTAACATATTAACCATCTGTAACATATTAACCAGCTGTAACATATTAACATATTAACCAGCTGTAACATATTAACCAGCTGTAACATATTAACCAGCTGTAACATATTAACCAGCTGTAACATATTAACCAGCTGTAACATATTAACCAGCTGTAACATATTAACCAGCTGTAACATATTAACCAGCTGTAACATATTAACATATTAACCAGCTGTAACATGTTAACCAGCTGTAACATATTAACCAGCTGTAACATATTAACATATTAACCAGCTGTAACATATTAACCAGCTGTAACATATTAACATATTAACCAGCTGTAACATATTAACCAGCTGTAACATATTAACCAGCTGTAACATATTAACCAGCTGTAACATATTAACCAGCTGTAACATATTAACCAGCTGTAACATGTTAACCAGCTGTAACATATTAACATATTAACCAGCTGTAACATATTAACATATTAACCAGCTGTAACATGTTAACCAGCTGTAACATATTAACCAGCTGTAATATATTAACATATTAACATATTAACATATTAACATATTAACATATTAACATATTAACCAGCTGTAACATATTAACCAGCTGTAACATATTAACCAGCTGTAACATATTAACCAGCTGTAACATATTAACCAGCTGTAACATATTAACATATTAACCAGCTGTAACATATTAACATATTAACCAGCTGTAACATATTAACATATTAACCAGCTGTAACATATTAACCAGCTGTAACATATTAACCAGCTGTAACATATTAACCAGCTGTAACATATTAACCAGCTGTAACATATTAACATATTAACCAGCTGTAACATATTAAACAGCTGTAACATATTAACCAGCTGTAACATATTAACCAGCTGTAACATATTAACATATTAACCAGCTGTAACATATTAACCAGCTGTAACATATTAACCAGCTGTAACATATTAACCAGCTGTAACATATTAACCAGCTGTAACATATTAACCAGCTGTAACATATTAACATATTAACCAGCTGTAACATATTAACATATTAAAATATTAACCAGCTGTATATTAACCAGCTGTAACATATTAACCAGCTGTAACATATTAACATATTAACCAGCTGTAACATATTAACCAGCTGTAACATATTAACCAGCTGTAACATATTAACATATTAACCAGCTGTAACATATTAACCAGCTGTAACATATTAACCCAGCTGTAACATATTAACCAGCTGTAACATATTAACATATGTAACATATTAACATATTAACCAGCTGTAACATATTAACATATATAACCAGCTGTAACATATTAACCAGCTGTAACATATTAACCAGCTGTAACATATTAACCAGCTGTAACATATTAACCAGCTGTAACATATTAACATATTAACCAGCTGTAACATATTAACCAGCTGTAACATATTAACATATTAACCAGCTGTAACATATTAACCAGCTGTAACATATTAACCAGCTGTAACATATTAACCAGCTGTAACATATTAACCAGCTGTAACCAGCTGTAACATATTAACCAGCTGTAACATATTAACCAGCTGTAACATATTAACATATTAACCAGCTGTAACATATTAACCAGCTGTAACATATTAACCAGCTGTAACATATTAACATATTAACCAGCTGTAACATATTAACCAGCTGTAACATTAACATATTAACCAGCTGTAACATATTAACATATTAACCAGCTGTAACATATTAACAGCTGTAACATAACATATTAACCAGCTGTAACATATTAACCAGCTGTAACATATTAACCAGCTGTAACATATTAACAGCTGTAACATATTAACCAGCTAACATATTAACCAGCTGTAACATATTAACATATTAACCAGCTGTAACATATTAACCAGCTGTAACATATTAACCAGCTGTAACATATTAACATATTAACATATTAACATATTAACATATTAGCTGTAACATATTAACCAGCTGTAACATATTAACCAGCTGTAACATATTAACATATTAACCAGCTGTAACATATTAACCAGCTGTAACATATTAACCAGCTGTAACATATTAACCAGCTATAACATAACCAGCTGTAACATATTAACATATTAACCAGCTGTAACATATTAACATATTAACCAGCTGTAACATATTAACCAGCTGTAACATATTAACCAGCTGTAACATATTAACCAGCTGTAACATATTAACATATTAACCAGCTGTAACATATTAACATATTAACCAGCTGTAACATATTAACCAGCTGTAACATATTAACCAGCTGTAACATATTAACCAGCTGTAACATATTAACAGCTGTAACATATTAACCAGCTGTAACATATTAACCCAGCTGTAACATATTAACCAGCTGTAACATATTAACCAGCTGTAACATATTAACCAGCTGTAACATATTAACATATTAACAGCTGTAACATATTAACATATTAACCAGCTGTAACATATTAACCAGCTGTAACATATTAACATATTAACCAGCTGTAACATATTAACCAGCTGTAACATATTAACCAGCTGTAACATATTAACATATTAACCAGCTGTAACATATTAACCAGCTGTAACATATTAACATATTAACCAGCTGTAACATATTAACCAGCTGTAACATATTAACATATTAACCAGCTGTAACATATTAACCAGCTGTAACATATTAACATATTAACCAGCTGTAACATATTAACCAGCTGTAACATATTAACCAGCTGTAACATATTAACATATTAACCAGCTGTAACATATTAACCAGCTGTAACATATTAACCAGCTGTAACATATTAACCAGCTGTAACATATTAACCAGCTGTAACATATTAACCAGCTGTAACATATTAACATATTAACCAGCTGTAACATATTAACCAGCTGTAACATATTAACATATTAACCAGCTGTAACATATTAACCAGCTGTAACATATTAAACAGCTGTAACATATTAACCAGCTGTAACATATTAACATATTAACCAGCTGTAACATATTAACATATTAACCAGCTGTAACATATTAACCAGCTGTAACATATTAACCAGCTGTAACATATTAACATATAACCAGCTTAACATATTAACCAGCTGTAACATATTAACCAGCTGTAACATATTAACCAGCTGTAACATATTAAACCAGCTGTAACATATTAACCAGCTGTAACATATTAACCAGCTGTAACATATTAACATATTAACTGTAACATATTAACATAACATTAACCAGCTGTAACATATTAACCAGCTGTAACATATTAACCAGCTGTAACATATTAACCAGCTGTAACATATTAACCAGCTGTAACATATTAACCAGCTGTAACATATTAACATATTAACCAGCTGTAACATATTAACCAGCTGTAACATATTAACCAGCTGTAACATATTAACATATTAACAGCTGTAACATATTAACATATTAACCAGCTGTAACATATTAACCAGCTGTAACATATTAACCAGCTGTAACATATTAACCAGCTGTAACATATTAACATATTAACCAGCTGTAACATATTAACCAGCTGTAACATATTAACCAGCTGTAACATATTAACATATTAACCAGCTGTAACATATTAACCAGCTGTAACATATTAACCAGCTGTAACATATTAACCAGCTGTAACATATTAACATATTAACCAGCTGTAACATATTAACCAGCTGTAACATATTAACCAGCTGTAACATATTAACCAGCTGTAACATATTAACATATTAACCAGCTGTAACATGTTAACCAGCTGTAACATATTAACCAGCTGTAACATATTAACCAGCTGTAACATATTAACCAGCTGTAACATATTAACATATTAACCAGCTGTAACATATTAACCAGCTGTAACATATTAACCAGCTGTAACATATTAACCAGCTGTAACATATTAACATATTAACCAGCTGTAACATATTAACCAGCTGTAACATATTAACCAGCTGTAACATATTAACAGCTGTAACATATTAACCAGCTGTAACATATTAACATATTAACCAGCTGTAACATGTTAACCAGCTGTAACATATTAACATATTAACCAGCTCTAACATATTAACATATTAACCAGCTCTAACATGTTAACCAGCTGTAATATATTAACATATTAACATATTAACATATTAACATATTAACATATTAACATATTAACCAGCTGTAACATATTAACCAGCTGTAACATATTAACCAGCTGTAACATATTAACATATTAACCAGCTGTAACATATTAACATATTAACCAGCTGTAACATATTGACATATTAACCAGCTGTAACATATTAACCAGCTGTAACATATTAACCAGCTGTAACATATTAACCAGCTGTAACATATTAACAGCTGTAACATATTAACCAGCTGTAACATATTAACATATTAACAGCTGTAACATATTAACCAGCTGTAACATATTAACATATTAACCAGCTGTAACATATTAACCAGCTGTAACATGTTAACCAGCTGTAACATATTAACCAGCTGTAATATATTAACATATTAACATATTAACATATTAACATATTAACATATTAACCAGCTGTAACATATTAACCAGCTGTAACATATTAACCAGCTGTAACATATTAACCAGCTGTAACATATTAACCAGCTGTAACATATTAACCAGCTGTAACATATTAACCAGCTGTAACATATTAACCAGCTGTAACATATTAACATATTAACCAGCTGTAACATATTAACCAGCTGTAACATATTAACCAGCTGTAACATATTAACATATTAACCAGCTGTAACATATTAACCAGCTGTAACATATTAACCAGCTGTAACATATTAACCAGCTGTAACATATTAACATATTAACCAGCTGTAACATATTAACCAGCTGTAACATATTAACCAGCTGTAACATATTAACCAGCTGTAACATATTAACCAGCTGTAACATATTAACATATTAACCAGCTGTAACATATTAACATATTAACCAGCTGTAACATATTAACCAGCTGTAACATATTAACCAGCTGTAACATATTAACATATTAACATATTAACATATTAACATATTAACATATTAACCAGCTGTAACATATTAACCAGCTGTAACATATTAACCAGCTGTAACATATTAACCAGCTGTAACATATTAACCAGCATGTTAACAGCTATTAACATATTAACCAGCTGTAACATAACCAGCTGTAACATATTAACCAGCTGTAATATTAACATATTAACCATATTAACCAGCTGTAACATATTAACCAGCTGTAACATATTAACCAGCTGTAACATATTAACCAGCTGTAACATATTAACATATTAACCAGCTGTAACATATTAACCAGCTGTAACATATTAACATATTAACCAGCTGTAACATATTAACCAGCTGTAACATATTAACCAGCTGTAACATATTAACATATTAACCAGCTGTAACATATTAACCAGCTGTAACATATTAACCAGCTGTAACATATTAACCAGCTGTAACATATTAACATATTAACCAGCTGTAACATATTAACCAGCTGTAACATGTTAACATATTAACATATTAACCAGCTGTAACATATTAACCAGCTGTAACATATTAACATATTAACCAGCTGTAACATAAACCAGCTGTAACATATTAACCAGCTGTAACATATTAACAGCTGTAACATATTAACCAGCTGTAACATATTAACAGCTGTAACATATTAACATATTAACCAGCTGTAACATAAACATATTAACCAGCTGTAACATATTAACCAGCTGTAACATATTAACCAGCTGTAACATATTAACCAGCTGTAACATATTAACCAGCTGTAACATATTAACATATTAACCAGCTGTAACATATTAACCAGCTGTAACATATTAACCAGCTGTAACATATTAACATATTAACCAGCTGTAACATATTAACCAGCTGTAACATATTAACATATTAACCAGCTGTAACATATTAACCAGCTGTAACATATTAACCAGCTGTAACATATTAACATATTAACCAGCTGTAACATATTAACATGTAACATATAACCAGCTGTAACATATTAACATATTAACCAGCTGTAACATATTAACCAGCTGTAACATATTAACAGCTGTAACATATTAACAGCTGTAACATATTAACATATTAACATATTAACATATTAACAGCTGTAACATATTAACCAGCTGTAACATATTAACCAGCTGTAACATATTAACCAGCTGTAACATATTAACCAGCTGTAACATATTAACCAGCTGTAACATATTAACATATTAACCAGCTGTAACATATTAACCAGCTGTAACATATTAACCAGCTGTAACATATTAACATATTAACCAGCTGTAACATATTAACATATTAACCAGCTGTAACATATTAACCAGCTGTAACATATTAACCAGCTGTAACATATTAACCAGCTGTAACATATTAACATATTAACCATATTAACATATTAACCAGCTGTAACATATTAACCAGCTGTAACATATTAACCAGCTGTAACATATTAACCAGCTGTAACATATTAACCAGCTGTAACATATTAACCAGCTGTAACATATTAACCAGCTGTAACATATTAACCAGCTGTAACATATTAACCAGCTGTAACATATTAACCAGCTGTAACATATTAACATATTAACCAGCTGTAACATATTAACCAGCTGTAACATATAACCAGCTGTAACATATTAACATATTAACCATATTAACATATTAACCAGCTGTAACATATTAACCAGCTGTAACATATTAACCAGCTGTAACATATTAACCAGCTGTAACATATTAACATATTAACCAGCTGTAACATATTAACCAGCTGTAACATATTAACCAGCTGTAACATATTAACCAGCTGTAACATATTAACCAGCTGTAACATATTAACCAGCTGTAACATATTAACCAGCTGTAACATATTAACATATTAACCAGCTGTAACATATTAACCAGCTGTAACATATTAACATATTAACCAGCTGTAACATATTAACCAGCTGTAACATATTAACCAGCTGTAACATATTAACCAGCTGTAACATATTAACATATTAACCAGCTGTAACATATTAACCAGCTGTAACATATTAACATATTAACCAGCTGTAACATATTAAACAGCTGTAACATATTAACCAGCTGTAACATATTAACCAGCTGTAACATATTAACATATTAACC
The DNA here is from genome assembly GCF_021184085.1 of Oncorhynchus gorbuscha. NCBI lineage: Eukaryota > Metazoa > Chordata > Actinopteri > Salmoniformes > Salmonidae > Oncorhynchus > Oncorhynchus gorbuscha. The sequence continues at coordinate 118,167 of NW_025746305.1, forward strand.
AGCTGTAACATATTAACCAGCTGTAACATATTAACCAGCTGTAACATATTAACCAGCTGTAACATATTAACCAGCTGTAACATATTAACCAGCTGTAACATATTATACCAGCTGTAACATATTAACCAGCTGTAACATATTAACATATTAACAGCTGTAACATATTAACCAGCTGTAACATATTAACATATTAACCAGCTGTAACATATTAACATATTAACCAGCTGTAACATATTAACCAGCTGTAACAGCTTAACATATTAACCAGCTGTAACATATTAACCAGCTGTAACATATTAACCAGCTGTAACATGTTAACCAGCTGTAACATATTAACATATTAACCAGCTGTAACATATTAACATATTAACCAGCTGTAACATGTTAACCAGCTGTAACATATTAACCAGCTGTAATATATTAACATATTAACATATTAACATATTAACATATTAACATATTAACATATTAACCAGCTGTAACATATTAACCAGCTGTAACATATTAACCAGCTGTAACATATTAACCAGCTGTAACATATTAACCAGCTGTAACATATTAACATATTAACCAGCTGTAACATATTAACCAGCTGTAACATATTAACCAGCTGTAACATATTAACCAGCTGTAACATATTAACATATTAACAGCTGTAACATATTAACCAGCTGTAACATATTAACCAGCTGTAACATATTAACAGCTTCTAACATATTAACATATTAACCAGCTGTAACATATTAACCAGCTGTAACATAACCAGCTTAACATATTAACCAGCTGTAACATATTAACCAGCTGTAACATATTAACATATTAACCAGCCGTAACATATTAACCAGCTGTAACATAACATATTAACCAGCTGTAACATATTAACCAGCTGTAACATATTAACATAGCTGTAACCAGCTGTAACATATTAACCAGCTGTAACATATTAACATATTAACCAGCTGTAACATATTAACCAGCTGTAACATATTAACCAGCTGTAACATATTAACCAGCTGTAACATATTAACATATTAACCAGCTGTAACATATTAACATATTAACCAGCTGTAACATATTAACCAGCTGTAACATATTAACATATTAACCAGCTGTAACATATTAACCAGCTGTAACATATTAAACAGCTGTAACATATTAACCAGCTGTAACATATTAACCAGCTGTAACATATTAACATATTAACCAGCTGTAACATATTAACCAGCTGTAACATATTAACCAGCTGTAACATATTAACATATTAACCAGCTGTAACATATTAACCAGCTGTAACATATTAAACAGCTGTAACATATTAACATATTAACCAGCTGTAACATATTAACCAGCTGTAACATATTAACCAGCTGTAACATATTAACATATTAACCAGCTGTAACATATTAACCAGCTGTAACATATTAACCAGCTGTAACATATTAACCAGCTGTAACATATTAACCAGCTGTAACATATTAACATATTAACCAGCTGTAACATATTAACCAGCTGTAACATATTAACATATTAACCAGCTGTAACATATTAACCAGCTGTAACATAACCAGCTGTAACATATTAACCAGCTGTAATATATTAACATATTAACATATTAACATATTAACATATTAACCAGCTGTAACATATTAACCAGCTGTAACATATTAACCAGCTGTAACATATTAACCAGCTGTAACATATTAACCAGCTGTAACATATTAACCAGCTGTAACATATTAACCAGCTGTAACATATTAACCAGCTGTAACATATTAACATATTAACCAGCTGTAACATATTAACCAGCTGTAACATATTAACCAGCTGTAACATATTAACCAGCTGTAACATATTAACCAGCTGTAACATATTAACCAGCTGTAACATATTAACCAGCTGTAACATATTAACATATTAACCAGCTGTAACATATTAACCAGCTGTAACATATAACCAGCTTAACATATTAACCAGCTGTAACATATTAACCAGCTGTAACATATTAACAGCTGTAACATATTAACCAGCTGTTAACCATATTAACATATTAACCAGCTGTAACATATTAACCAGCTGTAACATATTAACCAGCTGTAACATATTAACATATTAACAGCTGTAACATATTAACCAGCTGTAACATATTAACATATTAACCAGCTGTAACATATTAACATATTAACCAGCTGTAACATATTAACATATTAACCAGCTGTAACATATTAACCAGCTGTAACATATTAACATATTAACCAGCTGTAACATGTTAACCAGCTGTAACATGTTAACCAGCTGTAACATATTAACCAGCTGTAACATATTAACCAGCTGTAACATATTAACCAGCTGTAACATATTAACATATTAACCAGCTGTAACATATTAACCAGCTGTAACATATTAACCAGCTGTAACATATTAACATATTAACCAGCTGTAACATATTAACCAGCTGTAACATATTAACCAGCTGTAACATATTAACCAGCTGTAACATATTAACCAGCTGTAACATATTAACATATTAACCAGCTGTAACATGTTAACCAGCTGTAACATATTAACATATTAACCAGCTGTAACATATTAACCAGCTGTAACATGTTAACCAGCTGTAACATATTAACCAGCTGTAATATATTAACATATTAACATATTAACATATTAACATATTAACATATTAACCAGCTGTAACATATTAACCAGCTGTAACATATTAACCAGCTGTAACATATTAACCAGCTGTAACATATTAACCAGCTGTAACATATTAACATATTAACCAGCTGTAACATATTAACCAGCTGTAACATATTAACATATTAACCAGCTGTAACATATTAACATATTAACCAGCTGTAACATATTAACCAGCTGTAACATATTAACCAGCTGTAACATATTAACCAGCTGTAACATATTAACATATTAACCATCTGTAACATGTTGACCAGCTGTAACATATTAACCAGCTGTAACATATTAACCAGCTGTAACATATTAACCAGCTGTAACATATTAACCAGCTGTAACATATTAACCAGCTGTAACATATTAACCAGCTGTAACATATTAACCAGCTGTAACATATTAACCAGCTGTAACATATTAACATATTAACCAGCTGTAACATATTAACATATTAACCAGCTGTAACATATTAACCAGCTGTAACATATTAACATATTAACCAGCTGTAACATATTAACCAGCTGTAACATATTAACCAGCTGTAACATATTAACATATTAACCAGCTGTAACATATTAACCAGCTGTAACATATTAACATATTAACCAGCTGTAACATATTAACCAGCTGTAACATATTAACATATTAACCAGCTGTAACATATTAACCAGCTGTAACATATTAACCAGCTGTAACCAGCTGTAACATATTAACCAGCTGTAACATAACATTAACCAGCTGTAACATATTAACATATTAACCAGCTGTAACATATTAACCAGCTGTAACATATTAACATATTAACCAGCTGTAACATATTAACCAGCTGTAACATATTAACATATTAACCAGCTGTAACATGTTAACAAGCTGTAACATATTAAACAGCTGTAACATATTAACCAGCTGTAACATATTAAACAGCTGTAACATATTAACCAGCTGTAACATATTAACCAGCTGTAACATATTAACATATTAACCAGCTGTAACATGTTAACATATTAACCAGCTGTAACATATTAACATATTAACCAGCTGTAACATATTAACCATCTGTAACATATTAACATATTAACCAGCTGTAACATGTTAACATATTAACCAGCTGTAACATATTAACCAGCTGTAACATATTAACCAGCTGTAACATATTAACATATTAACCAGCTGTAACATGTTAACCAGCTGTAACATGTTAAACAGCTGTAACATATTAACCAGCTGTAACATATTAAACAGCTGTAACATATTAACCAGCTGTAACATATTAACCAGCTGTAACATATTAACATATTAACCAGCTGTAACATATTAACATATTAACCAGCTGTAACATATTAACCAGCTGTAACATATTAACCAGCTGTAACATATTAACCAGCTGTAACATATTAACCAGCTGTAACATATTAACATATTAACCAGCTGTAACATATTAACCAGCTGTAACATATTAACATATTAACCAGCTGTAACATATTAACCAGCTGTAACATATTAAACAGCTGTAACATATTAACATATTAACCAGCTGTAACATATTAACCAGCTGTAACATATTAACCAGCTGTATTAACCAGCTGTAACATATTAACCAGCTGTAACATATTAACATATTAACCAGCTGTAACATATTAACCAGCTGTAACATATTAACATATTAACCAGCTGTAACATATTAACCAGCTGTAACATATTAACATATTAACCAGCTGTAACATATTAACCAGCTGTAACATATTAACATATTAACCAGCTGTAACATATTAACCAGCTGTAACATATTAACCAGCTGTAACATATTAACCAGCTGTAACATGTTAACCAGCTGTAACATATTAACATATTAACCAGCTGTAACATGTTAACCAGCTGTAACATATTAACATATTAACCAGCTGTAACATATTAACCAGCTGTAACATGTTAACCAGCTGTAACATATTAACCAGCTGTAATATATTAACATATTAACATATTAACCAGCTGTAACATATTAACATATTAACCAGCTGTAACATATTAACCAGCTGTAACATATTAACCAGCTGTAACATATTAACAGCTGTAACATATTAACCAGCTGTAACATATTAACATATTAACCAGCTGTAACATATTAACCAGCTGTAACATATTAACATATTAACCAGCTGTAACATATTAACATATTAACCAGCTGTAACATATTAACCAGCTGTAACATATTAACCAGCTGTAACATATTAACCAGCTGTAACATATTAACATATTAACCATCTGTAACATGTTGACCAGCTGTAACATATTAACCAGCTGTAACATATTAACCAGCTGTAACATATTAAACAGCTGTAACATATTAACCAGCTGTAACATATTAACCAGCTGTAACATATTAACCAGCTGTAACATATTAACCAGCTGTAACATATTAACCAGCTGTAACATATTAACATATTAACCAGCTGTAACATATTAACATATTAACCAGCTGTAACATATTAACCAGCTGTAACATATTAACCAGCTGTAACATATTAACCAGCTGTAACATATTAACCAGCTGTAACATATTAACCAGCTGTAACATATTAACCAGCTGTAACATATTAACCAGCTGTAACATATTAACATATTAACCAGCTGTAACATATTAACCAGCTGTAACATATTAACATATTAACCAGCTGTAACATATTAACCAGCTGTAACATATTAACCAGCTGTAACATATTAACATATTAACCAGCTGTAACATATTAACCAGCTGTAACATATTAACCAGCTGTAACATATTAACATATTAACCAGCTGTAACATATTAACCAGCTGTAACATATTAACATATTAACCAGCTGTAACATATTAACCAGCTGTAACATGTTAAACAGCTGTAACATATTAACCAGCTGTAACATATTAAACAGCTGTAACATATTAACCAGCTGTAACATATTAACCAGCTGTAACATATTAACATATTAACCAGCTGTAACATATTAACATATTAACCAGCTGTAACATATTAACATATTAACCAGCTGTAACATATTAACCATCTGTAACATATTAACATATTAACCAGCTGTAACATGTTAACATATTAACCAGCTGTAACATATTAACCAGCTGTAACATATTAACCAGCTGTAACATATTAACATATTAACCAGCTGTAACATGTTAACCAGCTGTAACATGTTAAACAGCTGTAACATATTAACCAGCTGTAACATATTAACCAGCTGTAACATATTAACCAGCTGTAACATATTAACCAGCTGTAACATATTAACCAGCTGTAACATATTAACCAGCTGTAACATATTAACCAGCTGTAACATATTAACCAGCTGTAACATATTAACATATTAACCAGCTGTAACATATTAACCAGCTGTAACATATTAACATATTAACCAGCTGTAACATATTAACATATTAACCAGCTGTAACATATTAACCAGCTGTAACATATTAACCAGCTGTAACATATTAACCAGCTGTAACATATTAACCAGCTGTAACATATTAACCAGCTGTAACATATTAACCAGCTGTAACATATTAACCAGCTGTAACATATTAACCAGCTGTAACATATTAACATATTAACCAGCTGTAACATATTAACCAGCTGTAACATATTAACCAGCTGTAACATATTAACCAGCTGTAACATATTAACCAGCTGTAACATATTAACCAGCTGTAACATATTAACCAGCTGTAACATATTAACATATTAACCAGCTGTAACATATTAACATATTAACCAGCTGTAACATATTAACCAGCTGTAACATATTAACATATTAACCAGCTGTAACATATTAACCAGCTGTAACATATTAACCAGCTGTAACATATTAACATATTAACCAGCTGTAACATATTAACCAGCTGTAACATATTAACATATTAACCAGCTGTAACATATTAACCAGCTGTAACATATTAACATATTAACCAGCTGTAACATATTAACCAGCTGTAACATATTAACCAGCTGTAACATATTAACATATTAACCAGCTGTAACATATTAACCAGCTGTAACATATTAACATATTAACCAGCTGTAACATATTAACCAGCTGTAACATATTAACATATTAACCAGCTGTAACATATTAACATATTAACCAGCTGTAACATATTAACATATTAACCAGCTGTAACATATTAACCAGCTGTAACATATTAACCAGCTGTAACATATTAACCAGCTGTAACATATTAAACAGCTGTAACATATTAACCAGCTGTAACATATTAACATATTAACCATCTGTAACATGTTGACCAGCTGTAACATATTAACATATTAACCAGCTGTAACATATTAACCAGCTGTAACATATTAACCAGCTGTAACATATTAACATATTAACCATCTGTAACATATTAACCAGCTGTAACATATTAACATATTAACCAGCTGTAACATATTAACCAGCTGTAACATATTAACATATTAACCAGCTGTAACATATTAACCAGCTGTAACATATTAACCAGCTGTAACATATTAACCAGCTGTAACATGTTAACCAGCTGTAACATGTTAAACAGCTGTAACATATTAACCAGCTGTAACATATTAAACAGCTGTAACATATTAACATATTAACCAGCTGTAACATATTAACCAGCTGTAACATATTAACCAGCTGTAACATATTAACATATTAACCAGCTGTAACATATTAACCAGCTGTAACATATTAACCAGCTGTAACATATTAACCAGCTGTAACATATTAACCAGCTGTAACATATTAACATATTAACCAGCTGTAACATATTAACCAGCTGTAACATATTAACATATTAACCAGCTGTAACATATTAACATATTAACCAGCTGTAACATATTAACCAGCTGTAACATATTAACCAGCTGTAACATATTAACCAGCTGTAACATATTAACCAGCTGTAACATATTAACCAGCTGTAACATATTAACCAGCTGTAACATATTAACCAGCTGTAACATATTAACATATTAACCATATTAACATATTAACCAGCTGTAACATATTAACCAGCTGTAACATATTAACCAGCTGTAACATATTAAACAGCTGTAACATATTAACCAGCTGTAACATATTAACCAGCTGTAACATATTAACCAGCTGTAACATATTAACCAGCTGTAACATATTAACATATTAACCAGCTGTAACATATTAACCAGCTGTAACATATTAACATATTAACCAGCTGTAACATATTAACATATTAACCAGCTGTAACATATTAACCAGCTGTAACATATTAACATATTAACCAGCTGTAACATATTAACATATTAACCAGCTGTAACATATTAACCAGCTGTAACATATTAACATATTAACCAGCTGTAACATATTAACCAGCTGTAACATATTAACCAGCTGTAACATATTAACATATTAACCAGCTGTAACATATTAACCAGCTGTAACATATTAACATATTAACCAGCTGTAACATATTAACCAGCTGTAACATATTAACCAGCTGTAACATATTAACCAGCTGTAACATATTAACATATTAACCAGCTGTAACATATTAACATATTAACCAGCTGTAACATATTAACCAGCTGTAACATATTAACCAGCTATTAACCAGCTGTAACATATTAACATATTAACCAGCTGTAACATATTAACCAGCTGTAACATATTAACCAGCTGTAACATATTAACATATTAACCAGCTGTAACATATTAACCAGCTGTAACATATTAACCAGCTGTAACATATTAACCAGCTGTAACATATTAACCAGCTGTAACATATTAACCATCTGTAACATATTAACCAGCTGTAACATATTAACCAGCTGTAACATATTAACCAGCTGTAACATATTAACCAGCTGTAACATATTAAACAGCTGTAACATATTAACCAGCTGTAACATATTAACCAGCTGTAACATATTAACCAGCTGTAACATATTAACCTGCTGTAACATATTAACCAGCTGTAACATATTAACCAGCTGTAACATATTAACATATTAACCAGCTGTAACATATTAACCAGCTGTAACATATTAACATATTAACCAGCTGTAACATATTAACCAGCTGTAACATATTAACCAGCTGTAACATATTAACCAGCTGTAACATATTAACATATTAACCAGCTGTAACATATTAACCAGCTGTAACATATTAACATATTAACCAGCTGTAACATATTAACCAGCTGTAACATATGAACATATTAACCAGCTGTAACATATTAACCAGCTGTAACATATGAACATATTAACCAGCTGTAACATATTAACCAGCTGTAACATATTAACATATGAACCAGCTGTAACATATTAACCAGCTGTAACATATTAACACATTAACCAGCTGTAACATATTAACCAGCTGTAACATATTAACCAGCTGTAACATATTAACATATTAACCAGCTGTAACATATTAACAGCTTAACATATTAACATATTAACCAGCTGTAACATATTAACCAGCTGTAACATATTAACATATTAACCAGCTGTAACATATTAACATATTAACCAGCTGTAACATATTAACATATTAACAGCTGTAACATATTAATATTAACCAGCTGTAACATATTAACATATTAACAGCTGTAACATATTAACCAGCTGTAACATATTAACCAGCTGTAACATATTAACCAGCTGTAACATATTAACCAGCTGTAACATATTAACATATTAACCATCTGTAACATATTAACCAGCTGTAACATATTAACCAGCTGTAACATATTAACCAGCTGTAACATATTAACCAGCTGTAACATATTAACCAGCTGTAACATATTAACCAGCTGTAACATATTAACATATTAACCAGCTGTAACATATTAACCAGCTGTAACATATTAACATATTAACCAGCTGTAACATATTAACCAGCTGTAACATATTAACATATTAACCAGCTGTAACATATTAACCAGCTGTAACATATTAACATATTAACCAGCTGTAACATATTAACCAGCTGTAACATATTAACCAGCTGTAACATATTAACATAAACATAAACCAGCTGTAACATATTAACCAGCTGTAACATATTAACCAGCTGTAACATATTAACCAGCTGTAACATATTAACCAGCTGTAACATATTAACATATTAACCAGCTGTAACATATTAACATATTAACCAGCTGTAACATATTAACATATTAACCAGCTGTAACATATTAACCAGCTGTAACATATTAACATATTAACCAGCTGTAACATGTTAAACAGCTGTAACATATTAACCAGCTGTAACATATTAACATATTAACCAGCTGTAACATATTAACCAGCTGTAACATATTAACATATTAACCAGCTGTAACATATTAACCAGCTGTAACATATTAACCAGCTGTAACATATTAACATATTAACCATCTGTAACATGTTGACCAGCTGTAACATATTAACATATTAACCAGCTGTAACATATTAAACAGCTGTAACATATTAACCAGCTGTAACATATTAACCAGCTGTAACATATTAACATATTAACCAGCTGTAACATGTTAACCAGCTGTAACATATTAACATATTAACCAGCTGTAACATATTAACCAGCTGTAACATGTTAACCAGCTGTAACATATTAACCAGCTGTAACATATTAACCAGCTGTAACATATTAAACAGCTGTAACATATTAACATATTAACCAGCTGTAACATATTAACCAGCTGTAACATATTAAATATTAACAGCTGTAACATATTAACATATTAACCAGCTGTAACAACATATTAATATTAACCAGCTGTAACATATTAACCAGCTGTAACATATTAACCAGCTGTAACATTAACCAGCTTAACATATTAACAGCTGTAACATATTAACATATTAACCAGCTGTAACATGTTAACCAGCTGTAACATATTAACATATTAACCAGCTGTAACATATTAACATATTAACCAGCTGTAACATGTTAACCAGCTGTAACATATTAACCAGCTGTAACATATTAACCAGCTGTAACATATTAACATATTAACCAGCTGTAACATATTAACCAGCTGTAACATATTAACCAGCTGTAACATATTAACCAGCTGTAACATATTAACATATTAACCATCTGTAACATGTTGACCAGCTGTAACATATTAACCAGCTGTAACATATTAACCAGCTGTAACATATTAAACAGCTGTAACATATTAACCAGCTGTAACATATTAACCAGCTGTAACATATTAACCAGCTGTAACATATTAACCAGCTGTAACATATTAACATATTAACCAGCTGTAACATATTAACCAGCTGTAACATATTAACATATTAACCAGCTGTAACATATTAACATATTAACCAGCTGTAACATATTAACCAGCTGTAACATATTAACATATTAACCAGCTGTAACATATTAACATATTAACAGCTGTAACATATTAACCAGCTGTAACATATTAACCAGCTGTAACATATTAACATATTAACCAGCTGTAACATATTAACCAGCTGTAACATATTAACCAGCTGTAACATATTAACATATTAACCAGCTGTAACATATTAACCAGCTGTAACATATTAACATATTAACCAGCTGTAACATATTAACCAGCTGTAACATATTAACATATTAACCAGCTGTAACATATTAACCAGCTGTAACATATGAACCAGCTGTAACATATTAACCAGCTGTAACATGTTAACCAGCTGTAACATATTAACATATTAACCAGCTGTAACATGTTAACCAGCTGTAACATATTAACATATTAACCAGCTGTAACATATTAACATATTAACCAGCTGTAACATGTTAACCAGCTGTAACATATTAACCAGCTGTAATATATTAACATATTAACCAGCTGTAACATATTAACCAGCTGTAACATATTAACCAGGTGTAACATATTAACCAGCTGTAACATATTAACCAGCTGTAACATATTAACATATTAACCATCTGTAACATGTTGACCAGCTGTAACATATTAACCAGCTGTAACATATTAACCAGCTGTAACATATTAACCAGCTGTAACATATTAACCAGCTGTAACATATTAACCAGCTGTAACATATTAACCAGCTGTAACATATTAACAGCTGTAACATATTAACCAGCTGTAACATATTAACATATTAACCAGCTGTAACATATTAACATATTAACCAGCTGTAACATATTAACCAGCTGTAACATATTAACATATTAACCAGCTGTAACATATTAACCAGCTGTAACATATTAACCAGCTGTAACATATTAACCAGCTGTAACATATTAACATATTAACCAGCTGTAACATATTAACCAGCTGTAACATATTAACATATTAACCAGCTGTAACATATTAACCAGCTGTAACATATTAACATATTAACCAGCTGTAACATATTAACCAGCTGTAACATATGAACATATTAACCAGCTGTAACATATTAACCAGCTGTAACATATTAACATATGAACCAGCTGTAACATATTAACCAGCTGTAACATATTAACATATTAACCAGCTGTAACATATTAACCAGCTGTAACATATTAACCAGCTGTAACATATTAACCAGCTGTAACATGTTAACCAGCTGTAACATATTAACATATTAACCAGCTGTAACATGTTAACCAGCTGTAACATATTAACATATTAACCAGCTGTAACATATTAACATATTAACCAGCTGTAACATATTAACCAGCTGTAACATATTAACCAGCTGTAACATATTAACATATTAACCAGCTGTAACATATTAACCAGCTGTAACATATTAACCAGCTGTAACATATTAACCAGCTGTAACATATTAACCAGCTGTAACATATTAACATATTAACCATCTGTAACATGTTGACCAGCTGTAACATATTAACCAGCTGTAACATATTAACCAGCTGTAACATATTAAACAGCTGTAACATATTAACCAGCTGTAACATATTAACCAGCTGTAACATATTAACCAGCTGTAACATATTAACCTGATGTAACATATTAACCAGCTGTAACATATTAACATATTAACCAGCTGTAACATATTAACATATTAACCAGCTGTAACATATTAACCAGCTGTAACATATTAACATATTAACCAGCTGTAACATATTAACCAGCTGTAACATATTAACATATTAACCAGCTGTAACATATTAACCAGCTGTAACATATTAACATATTAACCAGCTGTAACATATTAACCAGCTGTAACATATGAACATATTAACCAGCTGTAACATATTAACCAGCTGTAACATATTAACATATTAACATATTAACATATTAACCAGTTGTAACATGTTGACCAGCTGTAACATATTAACCAGCTGTAACATATTAACCAGCTGTAACATATTAACCAGCTGTAACATATTAACCAGCTGTAAAATAGCTAAACGGATCGGTGATGGAGCCTGCAGGCTTGATATCACCGTAAACAAGCGGAAAAAAAAGTGTATTCTGTGTTATCTAATAGCTACCATTAGTAAGAATGCCATTTCAAAGCCTACTGCAGCTCACTCATTTTCTTTATAATCATCCAATTTTGTAAATCAGCAGGTGTCCTGAAGAGAATTTATCGAAGGCGCAAATCCGAATATGATTTGTGGCGTGAGCGGGACAGTAGAGTCAGCAGACGGTGGGAAGGAGAGGAAGGAGGGAGGGAGGGAGGGAGGGAATAGTATCCTACAGCAGGTTAGATAAGTAGTCTCTCTCTCTCTGCCTGTTACATCTAGTATCCTACAGCAGGTTAGATAAGTAGTCTCTCTCTCTCCCTGCCTGTTACATCTAGTATCCTACAGCAGGTTAGATAAGTAGTCTCTCTCTCTGCCTGTTACATCTAGTATCCTACAGCAGGTTAGATAAGTAGTCTCTCTCTCTGCCTGTTACATCTAGTATCCTACAGCAGGTTAGATAAGTAGTCTCTCTCTCTCTCTCTGCCTGTTACATCTAGTATCCTACAGCTGGTTAGATAAGTAGTCTCTCTCTCTCTGCCTGTTACATCTAGTATCCTACAGCAGGTTAGATAAGTAGTCTCTCTCTCTGCCTGTTACATCTAGTATCCTACAGCTGGTTAGATAAGTAGTCTCTCTCTGCCTGTTACATCTAGTATCCTACAGCAGGTTAGATAAGTAGTCTCTCTCTCTCTCTGCCTGTTACATCTAGTATCCTACAGCAGGTTAGATAAGTAGTCTCTCTCTCTCTCTCTGCCTGTTACATCTAGTATCCTACAGCTGGTTAGATAAGTAGTCTCTCTCTCTGCCTGTTACATCTAGTATCCTACAGCTGGTTAGATAAGTAGTCTCTCTCTCTCTGCCTGTTACATCTAGTATCCTACAGCAGGTTAGATAAGTAGTCTCTCTCTCTCTGCCTGTTACATCTAGTATCCTACAGCAGGTTAGATA